>NC_039366.1:202065751-202089001 GCF_003573695.1 Papaver somniferum | reverse complement strand
CGTTCGAGTCTTTTCGAGTGTGTGTTTTTCGAATGTACACTCGAAACTGCTCTAAGTACAAAATTCGAGTTTATGAGGCCTAGACTTCAAAACTTGGCTAAAATATCAAGATCATGTGGGTCTATAGACCAACATGTCCTGATAATTAGCATGTTTTCAATGAAAATAGACATCTGTTGAGCTAAATTATAACGTTCGAGTCTTTTCGAGTGTGTATTTTTCGAATGTACACTCGAATTTTCTCTAAGTAGACAAATCTTGTTTATGAGGCCTAGACTTCAAAATTTAGCTAAAATATCAAGATCATCTGGGTCTATAGACCAACATCTCCTGATCATTAGCATGTTTCCAATAAAAATAGACACCGGTTGAGCTAAATTATAGCGTTCAAGTCTTTTCGAGTGTGTATTATTTGAATGTACACTCGAAACTGCTCTAAGTAGAAAATTCGTGTTTATGAGGCCTAGCCTTCAAAATTTGGCTAAAATATCAAGATCATCTGGGTCTATAGACCAACATGTCCTGATCATTAGCATGTTTCCAATAAAAATAGACACCGGTTGAGCTAAATTATAGCGTTCAAGTCTTTTCGAGTGTGTATTATTTGAATATACACTCGAAACTGCTCTAAGTAGAAAATTCGTGTTTATGAGGCCTAGCCTTAAAAAATTGGCTAACATATCAAGATCATGTGGGTCTATAGACCAACATGTCTTGATCGTTAGCATGTTTTCAATCAAAATAGACAACTCTTGAGCTAAATTACAGCGTTCGAGTCTTTTCGAGTGTGTATTTTTCGAATGTACACTCGAAACTGCTCTAAGTAGACAAATCTTGTTTATGAGGCATAGCCTTCAAAAATTGGCTAACATATCAAGATCATGTGGGTTTATAGACCAACATATCCTGATCATTAGCATGTTTTCAATCAAAATAGACACCTCTTGAGCTAAATTACAGCGTTCGAGTCTTTTCGAGTGTGTATTTTTCGAATGTACACTCGAAACTGCTCTAAGTAGACAAATCTTGTTTATGAGGCCTAGATTTGAAAATTTTGCTAAAATATCAAGATCATGCGGGTCTATAGACCAACATGTCCTGATCATTAGCATGTTTTCAATCAAAATAGACACCTCTTGAGCTAAATTACAACGTTCGAGTCTTTTCGGGTGTGTATTTTTCGAATGTACACTCGAAACTGCTCTAAGTAGACAAATCTTGTTTATGAGGCCTAGATTTCAAAATTTTGCTAAAATATCAAGATCATGTGGGTCTATAGACAAACATGTCCTGATAATTAGCATGTTTTCAATGAAAATAGACATCTGTTGAGCTAAATTATAACGTTCGAGTCTTTTCGAGTGTGTATTTTTCGAATGTACACTCGAATTTTCTCTAAGTAGACAAATCTTGTTTATGAGGCCTAGACTTCAAAATTTAGCTAAAATATCAAGATCATCTGGGTCTATAGACCAACATCTCCTGATCATTAGCATGTTTCCAATAAAAATAGACACCGGTTGAGCTAAATTATAGCGTTCAAGTCTTTTCGAGTGTGTATTATTTGAATGTACACTCGAAACTGCTCTAAGTAGAAAATTCGTGTTTATGAGGCCTAGCCTTCAAAAATTGGCTACATGTGGGTCTATAGACCAACATGTCCTGATCATTAGCATGTTTTCAATCAAAATAGACACCTCTTGAGCTAAATTACAGCGTTCGAGTCTTTTCGAGTGTGTATTTTTCGAATGTACACTCGAAACTGCTCTAAGTAGACAAATCTTGTTTATGAGGCCTAGATTTCAATAATTTTCTAAAATATCAAGATCATGTGGGTCTATAGACCAACATGTCTTGATCATTAGCATGTTTCCATTCAAAATAGACACCTCTTGAGCTAAATTATAGCGTTCGAGTCTTTTCGATTGTGTATTTTTCGAATGTACACTCGAAACTGCTCTAAGTAGAAAATTCGTGTTTATGAGGCCTAGGCTTCAAAACTTGGCTAAAATATCAAGATCATGTGGGTCTATAGACAAACATGTCCTGATAATTAACATGTTTTCAATCAAAATATACATCTGTTGAGCTAAATTATAGCGTTCGAGTCTTTTCGAATGTGTATTATTTGAATGTACACTCGAAACTGCTCTAAGTAGAAAAATCTTGTTTATGTGGCCTAGACTTCAAAATTTGGCTAAAATATCAAGATCATCTGGGTCTATAGACCAACATGTCCTGATCATTAGCATGTTTCCAATAAAAATAGACACCGGTTGAGCTAAATTATAGCGTTCAAGTCTTTTCGAGTGTGTATTATTTGAATGTACACTCGAAACTTCTCTAAGTAGAAAATTCGTGTTTATGAGGCATAGACTTAAAAAATTGGCTAACATATCAAGATCATGTGGGTCTATAGACCAACATGTCCTGATCATTAGCATGTTTTCAATCAAAATAGACACCTCTTGAGCTAAATTACAGCGTTCGAGTCTTTTCGAGTGTGTATTTTTCGAATGTACACTCGAAACTGCTCTAAGTAGACAAATCTTGTTTATGAGGCATATCCTTCAAAAATTGGCTAACATATCAAGATCATGTGGGTCTATAGACCAACATATCCTGATCATTAGCATGTTTTCAATTAAAATAGACACCTCTTGAGCTAAATTACAGCGTTCGAGTCTTTTCGAGTGTGTATTTTTCGAATGTACACTCGAAACTGCTCTAAGTAGACAAATCTTGTTTATGAGGCCTAGATTTCAAAATTTTGCTAAAATATCAAGATCATGTGGGTCTATAGACCAACATGTCCTGATCATTAGCATGTTTCCAATCAAAATAGACACCTCTTGAGATAAATTATAGCGTTTGAGTCTTTTCGAGTGTGTATTTTTCGAATGTACACTCGAAACTGCTCTAAGTAGAAAATTCGTGTTTATGAGGCCTAGGCTTCAAAAATTGGCTAAAATATCAAGATCATGTGGGTTTATAGACCAACATTTCCTGATCAATAGCATGTTTTTAATCAAAATAGACACCTCTTGAGCTAAATTATAGCGTTCGAGTCTTTTCGAGTGTGTATTTTTCGAATGTACACTCGAAACTGCTCTAAGTAGACAAATCTTGTTTATGAGGCCTAGATTTCAAAATTTTGCTAAAATATCAAGATCATGTGGGTCTATAGACCAACATGTCCTGATAATTAGCATTTTTTCAATCAAAATAGAAACCTGTTGAGCTAAATTATAGCGTTCGAGTCTTTTCGAGTGTGTATTTTTCGAATGTACACTCGAAACTGCTCTAAGTAGAAAATTCGTGTTTATGAGGCCTAGGCTTCAAAAATTGGCTAAAATATCAAGATCATGTGGGTTTATAGACCAACATTTCCTGATCAATAGCATGTTTTTAATCAAAATAGACACCTCTTGAGCTAAATTATAGCGTTCGAGTCTTTTCGAGTGTGTATTTTTCGAATGTACACTCGAAACTGCTCTAAGTAGACAAATCTTGTTTATGAGGCCTAGATTTCAAAATTTAGCTAAAATATCAAGATCATCTGGGTCTATAGACCAACATGTCCTGATCATTAGCATGTTTCCAATAAAAATAGACACCTCTTGAGCTAAATTATAGCGTTCGAGTCTTTTCGAGTGTGTATTTTTCGAATGTACACTCGAAACTGCTCTAAGTAGAAAATTCGTGTTTATGAGTCCTAGGCTTCAAAACTTGGCTAAAATATCAAGATCATGTGGGTCTATAGACAAACATGTCCTGATAATTAGCATGTTTTCAATGAAAATAGACATTTGTTGAGCTAAATTATAACGCTCGAGTCTTTTCGAGTGTGTATTTTTCGAATGTACACTCGAATTTTCTCTAAGTAGACAAATCTTGTTTATGAGGCCTAGACTTCAAAATTTAGCTAAAATATCAAGATCATCTGGGTCTATAGACCAACATCTCCTGATCATTAGCATGTTTTCAATAAAAATAGACACCGGTTGAGCTAAATTATAGCGTTCAAGTCTTTTCGAGTGTGTATTATTTGAATGTACACTCGAAACTGCTCTAAGTAGAAAATTCGTGTTTATGAGGCCTAGCCTTCAAAAATTGGCTAACATATCAGGATCATGTGGGTCTATAGACCAACATGTCCTGATCATTAGCATGTTTTCAATCAAAATAGACACCTCTTGAGCTAAATTACAGCGTTCGAGTCTTTTCGAGTGTGTATTTTTCGAATGTACACTCGAAACTGCTCTAAGTAGACAAATCTTGTTTATGAGGCCTAGATTTAAAAATTTTGCTAAAATATCAAGATCATGTGGGTCTATAGACCAACATGTCCTGATCATTAGCATGTTTCCAATCAAAATAGACACCTCTTGAGCTAAATTATAGCGTTCGAGTCTTTTCGAGTGTGTATTTTTCGAATGTACACTCGAAACTGCTCGAAGTAGACAAATCTTGTTTATGAGGCATAGCCTTCAAAAATTGGCTAACATATCAAGATCATGTGGGTCTATAGACCAACATATCCTGATCATTAGCATGTTTTCAATCAAAATAGACACCTCTTGAGCTAAATTACAGCGTTCGAGTCTTTTCGAGTGTGTATTTTTCGAATGTACACTCGAAACTGCTCTAAGTAGAAAATTCGTGTTTATGAGGCCTAGGCTTCAAAACTTGGATAAAATATCAAGATCATGTGGGTCTATAGACCAACATGTCATGATAATTAGCATGTTTTCAATCAAAATAGACATCTCTTGAGCTAAATTATAACGTTCGAGTCTTTTCGAGTGTGTATTTTTCGAATGTACACTCGAAACTGCTCTAAGTAGAAAATTCGTGTTTATGAGGCCTAGGCTTCAAAACTTGGCTAAAATATCAAGATCATGTGGGTCTATAGACCAACATGTCCTGATCATTAGTATGTTTCCAGTCAAAATAGACACCTCTTGAGCTAAATTATAGCGTTCGAGTCTTTTCGAGTGTGTATTTTTCGAATGTACACTCGAAACTGCTCTAAGTAGAAAATTCGTGTTTATGAGGCCTAGGCTTCAAAACTTGGCTAAAATATCAAGATCATGTGGGTCTATAGACAAACATGTCCTGATAATTAACATGTTTTCAATAAAAATAGACATCTCTTGATCTAAATTATAACGTTCGAGTCTTTTCGAGTGTGTATTTTTCGAATGTACACTCGAAACTGCTCTAAGTAGACAAATCTTGTTTATGAGGCCTAGATTTGAAAATTTTGCTAAAATATCAAGATCATGCGGGTCTATAGACCAACATGTCCTGATCATTAGCATGTTTCCAATCAAAATAGACACCTCTTGAGCTAAATTATAGCGTTCGAGTCTTTTCGAGTGTGTATTTTTCGAATGTACACTCGAAACTGCTCTAAGTAGAAAATTCGTGTTTATGAGGCCTAGGCTTCAAAACTTGGCTAAAATATCAAGATCATGTGGGTCGATAGACCAACATGTCCTGATAATTAGCATGTTTCCAATCAAAATAGACACCTCTTGAGCTAAATTATAGCGTTCGAGTCTTTTCGAGTGTGTATTTTTCGAATGTACACTCGAAACTGCTCTAAGTAGAAAATTTGTGTTTATGAGGCCTAGGCTTCAAAACTTGGCTAAAATATCAAGATCATGTGGGTCTATATACCAACATGTCTTGATAATTAGCATGTTTTCAATCAAAATAGACACCTCTTGAGCTAAATTATAGCGTTCGAGTCTTTTCGAGTGTGTATTTTTCGAATGTACACTCGAAACTGCTCTAAGTAGAAAAATCTTGTTTATGTGGCCTAGACTTCAAAATTTGGCTAAAATATCAAGATCATGTGGGTCTATAGACCAACATGTCCTGATCATTAGAATGTTTCCAATCAAAATAGACACCTCTTGAGCTAAATTATAGCGTTCGAGTCTTTTCGAGTGTGTATTTTTCGAATGTACACTCGAAACTGCTCTAAGTAGAAAATTTGTGTTTATGAGGCCTAGGCTTCAAAACTTGGCTAAAATATCAAGATCATGTGGGTCTATAGACCAACATGTCCTGATAATTAGCATGTTTTCAATCAAAATAGACATCTCTTGAGATAAATTATAGCGTTCGAGTCTTTCCGAGTGTGTATTTTTCGAATGTACACTCGAAACTGCTCTAAGTAGAAAATTCGTGTTTATGAGGCCTAGGCTTCAAAACTTGGCTAAAATATCAAGATCATGTGGGTCTATAGACCAACATGTCCTGATCATTAGCATGTTTCCAATCAAAATAGACACCTCTTGAGCTAAATTATAGTGTTCGAGTCTTTTCGAGTGTGTATTTTTCGAATGTACACTCGAAACTGCTCTAAGTATACAAATCTTGTTTATGAGGCATAGCCTTCAAAAATTGGCTAACATATCAAGATCATGTGGGTCTATAGACCAACATATCCTGATCATTAGCATGTTTTCAATCAAAATAGACACCTCTTGAGCTAAATTACAGCGTTCGAGTCTTTTCGAGTGTGTATTTTTCGAATGTACACTCGAAACTGCTCTAAGTAGACAAATCTTGTTTATGAGGCCTAGATTTCAAAATTTTGCTAAAATATCAAGATCATGTGGGTCTATAGACCAACATGTCCTGATCATTAGCATGTTTCCAATCAAAATAGACACCTCTTGAGCTAAATTATAGCGTTCGAGTCTTTTCGAGTGTGTATTTTTCGAATGTACACTCGAAACTGCTCTAAGTAGAAAATTCGTGTTTATGAGGCCTAGGCTTCTAAACTTGGCTAAAATATCAAGATCATGTGGGTCTATAGACAAACATGTCCTGATAATTAGCATGTTTTCAATCAAAATAGACATCTCTTGAGCTAAATTATAACGTTCAAGTCTTTTCGAGTGTGTATTTTTCGAATGTACACTCGAAACTGCTCTAAGTACAAAATTCGAGTTTATGAGGCCTAGACTTCAAAACTTGGCTAAAATATCAAGATCATGTGGGTCTATAGACCAACATGTCCTGATAATTAGCATGTTTTCAATCAAAATAGACACTTCTTGAGCTAAATTATAGCGTTCGAGTCTTTTCGAGTGTGTATTATTTGAATGTACACTCGAAACTGCTCTAAGTAGAAAAATCTTGTTTATGTGGCCTAGACTTCAAAATTTGGCAAAAATATTAAGATCATGTGGGTCTATAGACCAACATGTCCTGATCATTAGCATGTTTCCAATCAAAATAGACACCTCTTGAGCAAAATTATAGCGTTCGAGTCTTTTCGAGTGTGCATTTTTCGAATTTACACTCGAAATCTAAGTAGACAAATCTTTTTTATGAGGCCTAAATTTCAAAATTTTCCTAAAATATCAAGATCATCTGGGTCAATAGACCAACATGTCCTGATCATTAGCATGTTTCCAATAAAAATAGACACCTCTTGAGCTAAATTATAGCGTTCGAGTCTTTTCGAGTATGTATTTTACGAATGTACACTCCAAACTGCTCTAAGTAGAAAATTCGTGTTTATGAGTCCTAGGCTTCAAAACTTGGCTAAACTATCAAGATCATGTGGGTCTATAGACAAACATGTCCTGATAATTATCATGTTTTCAATGAAAATAGACATCTGTTGAGCTAAATTATAACGTTCGAGTCTTTTCGAGTGTGTATTTTTCGAATGTACACTCGAATTTTCTCTAAGTAGACAAATCTTGTTTATGAGGCCTAGACTTCAAAAGTTAGCTAAAATATCAAGATCATCTGGGTCTATAGACCAACATCTCCTGATCATTAGCATGCTTCCAATAAAAATAGACACCGGTTGAGCTGAATTATAGCGTTCAAGTCTTTTCGAGTGTGTATTATTTGAATGTACACTCGAAACTGCTCTAAGTAGAAAATTCGTGTTTATGAGGCCTAGCCTTCAAAAATTGGCTAACATATCAAGATCATGTGGGTTTATAGACCAACATGTCCTGATCATTAGCATGTTTTCAATCAAAATAGACACCTCTTGAGCTAAATTACATCGTTCGAGTCTTTTCGAGTGTGTATTTTTCGAATGTACACTCGAAACTGCTCTAAGTAGACAAATCTTGTTTATGAGGCCTAGATTTCAATAATTTTCTAAAATATCAAGATCATGTGGGTCTATAGACCAACATGTCCTGATCATTAGCATGTTTCCAATCAAAATAGACACCTCTTGAGCTAAATTATAGCGTTCAAGTCTTTTCGAGTGTGTATTATTTGAATGTACACTCGAAACTGCTCTAAGTAGAAAATTCGTGTTTATGAGGCCTAGCCTTAAAAAATTGGCTAACATATCAAGATCATGTGGGTCTATAGACCAACATGTCCTGATCATTAGCATGTTTTCAATCAAAATAGACACCTCTTGAGCTAAATTATAGCGTTCGAGTCTTTTCGAGTGTATATTTTTCGAATGTACACTCGAAACTGCTCTAAGTAGACAAATCTTGTTTATGAGGCCTAGATTTGAAAATTTTGCTAAAATATCAAGATCATGCGGGTCTATAGACCAACATGTCCTGATCATTAGCATATTTCCAATCAAAATAGACACCTCTTGAGCTAAATTATAGCGTTCGAGTCTTTTCGAGTGTGTATTTTTCGAATGTACACTCGAAACTGCTCTAAGTAGACAAATCTTGTTTATGAGGCATAGCCTTCAAAAATTGGCTAACATATCAAGATCATGTGGGTCTATAGACCAACATATCCTGATCATTAGCATGTTTTCAATCAAAATAGACACCTCTTGAGCTAAATTACAGCGTTCGAGTCTTTTCAAGTGTGTATTTTTCGAATGTACACTCGAAACTGCTCTAAGTAGACAAATCTTGTTTATGAGGCCTAGATTTCAAAATTTTGCTAAAATATGAAAATCATGCGGGTCTATAGACCAACATGTCCTGATCATTAGCATGTTTCCAATCAAAATAGACACCTCTTGAGCTAAATTATAGCGTTCGAGTCTTTTCGAGTGTGTATTTTTCGAATGTACACTCGAAACTGCTCTAAGTAGAAAATTCGTGTTTATGAGGCCTAGGCTTCTAAACTTGGCTAAAATATCATGATCATGTGGGTATATAGACAAACATGTTCTGATAATTAGCATGTTTTCAATCAAAATAGATATCTCTTGAGCTAAATTATAACGTTCGAGTCTTTTCGAGTGTGTGTTTTTCGAATGTACACTCGAAACTGCTCTAAGTACAAAATTCGAGTTTATGAGGCCTAGACTTCAAAACTTGGCTAAAATATCAAGATCATGTGGGTCTATAGACTAACATGTCCTGATAATTAGCATGTTTTCAATGAAAATAGACATCTGTTGAGCTAAATTATAATGTTCGAGTCTTCTCGAGTGTGTATTTTTCGAATGTACACTCGAATTTTCTCTAAGTAGACAAATCTTGTTTATGAGGCCTAGACTTCAAAATTTAGCTAAAATATCAAGATCATCTGGGTTTATAGACCAACATCTCCTGATCATTAGCATGTTTCCAATAAAAATAGACACCGGTTGAGCTAAATTATAGCGTTCAAGTCTTTTCGAGTGTGTATTATTTGAATGTACACTTGAAACTGCTCTAAGTAGAAAATTCGTGTTTATGAGGCCTAGCCTTCAAAAATTGGCTAACATATCAAGATCATGTGGGTCTATAGACCAACATGTCCTGATCATTAGCATGTTTTCAATCAAAATAGACACCTCTTGAGCTAAATTACAGCGTTCGAGTCTTTTCGAGTGTGTATTTTTCGAATGTACACTCGAAACTGCTCTAAGTAGACAAATCTTGTTTATGAGGCCTAGATTTCAATAATTTTCTAAAATATCAAGATCATGTGGGTCTATAGACCAACATGTCCTGATCATTAGCATGTTTCCAATCAAAATAGACACCTCTTGAGCTAAATTATAGCGTTCGAGTCTTTTCGAGTGTGTATTTTTCGAATGTACACTCGAAACTGCTCTAAGTAGAAAATTCGTGTTTATGAGGCCTAGGCTTCAAAACTTGGCTAAAACATCAAGATCACGTGGGTCTATAGACCAACATCTCCTGATAATTAGAATGTTTTCAATCAAAATAGACACCTCTTGAGCTAAATTATAGCGTTCGAGTCTTTTCGAGTGTGTATTATTTGAATGTACACTCGAAACTGCTCTAAGTAGAAAAATCTTGTTTATGTGACCTAGGCTTCAAAACTTGGCTAAAACATCAAGATCACGTGGGTCTATAGACCAACATGTCCTGATAATTAGAATGTTTTCAATCAAAATAGACACCTGTTGAGCTAAATTATAGCATTCGAGTCTTTTCGAATGTGTATTATTTGAATGTACACTCGAAACTGCTCTAAGTAGAAAAATCTTGTTTATGTGGCCTAGACTTCAAAATTTGGCTAAAATATCAAGATCATTTGGGTCTATAGACCAACATGTCCTGATCATTAGCATGTTTCCAATCAAAATAGACACCTCTTGAGCTAAATTATAGCGTTCGAGTCTTTTCGAGTGTGTATTTTTCGAATGTACACTCGAAACTGCTCTAAGTAGACAAATCTTGTTTATGAGGCATATCCTTCAAAAATTGGCTAACATATCAAGATCATGTGGGTCTATAGACCAACATATCCTGATCATTAGCATGTTTTCAATCAAAATAGACACCTCTTGAGCTAAATTACAGCGTTCGAGTCTTTTCGAGTGTGTATTTTTCGAATGTACACTCGAAACTGCTCTAAGTAGACAAATCTTGTTTATGAGGCATAGCCTTAAAAAATTGGCTAACATATCAATATCATGTGGGTCTATAGACCAACATATCCTGATCATTAGCATGTTTTCAATCAAAATAGACACCTCTTGAGCTAAATTATAGCGTTCGAGTCTTTTCGAGTGTGTATTTTTCGAATGTACACTCGAAACTGCTCTAAGTAGACAAATCTTGTTTATGAGGCCTAGATTTGAAAATTTTGCTAAAATATCAAGATCATGTGGGTCTATAGACCAACATGTCCTGATCATTAGCATGTTTTCAATCAAAATAGACACCTCTTGAGCTAAATTACATCGTTCGAGTCTTTTCGAGTGTGTATTTTTCGAATGTACACTCGAAACTGCTCTAAGTAGACAAATCTTGTTTATGAGGCCTAGATTTGAAAATTTTGCTAAAATATCAAGATCATGCGGGTCTATAGACCAACATGTCCTGATCATTAGCATGTTTCCAATCAAAATAGACACCTCTTGAGCTAAATTATAGCGTTCGAGTCTTTTCGAGTGTGTATTTTTCGAATGTACACTCGAAACTGCTCTAAGTAGACAAATCTTGTTTATGAGGCATATCCTTCAAAAATTGGCTAACATATCAAGATCATGTGGGTCTATAGACCAACATATCCTGATCATTAGCATGTTTTCAATCAAAATAGACACCGCTTGAGCTAAATTACAGCGTTCGAGTCTTTTCGAGTGTGTATTTTTCGAATGTACACTCGAAACTGCTCTAAGTAGAAAATTCGTGTTTATGAGGCCTAGGCTTCAAAACTTGGCTAAAATATCAAGATCATGTGGGTCTATAGACAAACATGTCCTGAGAATTAACATGTTTTCAATCAAAATAGACATCTCTTGATCTAAATTATAACGTTCGAGTCTTTTCGAGTGTGTATTTTTCGAATGTACACTCGAAACTGATCTAAGTACAAAATTCGTGTTTATGAGGCCTAGGCTTAGAAACTTGGCTAAAACATCAAGATCACGTGGGTCTATAGACCAACATGTCCTGATAATTAGAATGTTTTCAATCAAAATAGACACCTCTTGAGCTAAATTATAGCGTTCGAGTCTTTTCGAGTGTGTATTATTTGAATGTACACTCGAAACTGCTCTAAGTAGAAAAATCTTGTTTATGTGACCTAGGCTTCAAAACTTGGCTAAAACATCAAGATCACGTGGGTCTATAGACCAACATGTCCTGATAATTAGAATGTTTTCAATCAAAATAGACACCTGTTGAGCTAAATTATAGCATTCGAGTCTTTTCGAATGTGTATTATTTGAATGTACACTCGAAACTGCTCTAAGTAGAAAAATCTTGTTTATGTGGCCTAGACTTCAAAATTTGGCTAAAATATCAAGATCATTTGGGTCTATAGACCAACATGTCCTTATCATTAGCATGTTTCCAATAAAAATAGACACCGGTTGAGCTAAATTATAGCGTTCGAGTCTTTTCGAGTGTGTATTTTTCGAATGTACACTCGAAACTGCTCTAAGTAGAAAATTCGTGTTTATGAGGCCTAGGCTTCAAAACTTGGCTAAAATATCAAGATCATGTGGGTCTATAGACAAACATTTCCTGATAATTAACATGTTTTCAATCAAAATAGACATCTCTTGATCTAAATTATAACGTTCGAGTCTTTTCGAGTGTGTATTTTTCGAATGTACACTCGAAACTGCTCTAAGTAGACAAATCTTGTTTATGAGGCCTAGATTTGAAAATTTTGCTAAAATATCAAGATCATGTGGGTCTATAGACCAACATGTCCTGATCATTAGCATGTTTCCAATCATAATAGACACCTCTTGAGCTAAATTATAGCGTTCGAGTCTTTTCGAGTGTGTATTTTTCGAATGTACACTCGAAACTGCTCTAAGTAGAAAATTCGTGTTTATGAGGCCTAGGCTTCAAAACTTGGCTAAAATATCAAGATCATGTGGGTCTATAGACAAACATGTCCTGATAATTAACATGTTTTCAATAAAAATAGACATCTCTTGATCTAAATTATAACGTTCGAGTCTTTTCGAGTGTGTATTTTTCGAATGTACACTCGAAACTGCTCTAAGTAGACAAATCTTGTTTATGAGGCCTAGATTTGAAAATTTTGCTAAAATATCAAGATCATGCGGGTCTATAGACCAACATGTCCTGATCATTAGCATGTTTCCAATCAAAATAGACACCTCTTGAGCTAAATTATAGCGTTCGAGTCTTTTCGAGTGTGTATTTTTCGAATGTACACTCGAAACTGCTCTAAGTAGAAAATTCGTGTTTATGAGGCCTAGGCTTCTAAACTTGGCTAAAATATCAAGATCATGTGGGTCTATAGACAAACATGTCCTGATAATTAGCATGTTTTCAATCAAAATAGACATCTCTTGATCTAAATTATAACGTTCGAGTCTTTTCGAGTGTGTATTTTTCGAATGTATACTCGAAACTGCTCTAAGTACAAAATTCGAGTTTATGAGGCCTAGACTTCAAAACATGGCTAAAATATCAAGATCATGTGGGTCTATAGACCAACATGTCCTGATAATTAGCATGTTTTAAATCAAAATAGACACCTCTTGAGCTAAATTATAGCGTTCGAGTCTTTTCGAGTGTGTATTATTTGAATGTACACTCGAAACTGCTCTAAGTAGAAAATTCGTGTTTATGAGGCCTAGGCTTCTAAACTTGGCTAAAATATCAAGATCATGTGGGTCTATAGACAAACATGTCCTTATAATTAGCATGTTTTCAATCAAAATAGACATCTCTTGATCTAAATTATAACGTTCGAGTCTTTTCGAGTGTGTATTTTTCGAATGTACACTCGAAACTGCTCTAAGTACAAAATTCGAGTTTATGAGGCCTAGACTTCAAAACTTGGCTAAAATATCAAGATCATGTGGGTCTATAGAAAATCATGTCCTGATAATTAGCATGTTTTCAATCAAAATAGACATCTGTTGAGCTAAATTATAACGTTCGAGTCTTTTCGAGTGTGTATTTTTCGAATGTACACTCGAAACTGCTCTAAGTAGACAAATCTTGTTTATGAGGCCTAGACTTCAAAATTTAGCTAATATATCAAGATCATGTGGGTCTATAGACCAACATGTCCTGATCATTAGCATGTTTCCAATAAAAATAGACACCGGTTGAGCTAAATTATAGCGTTCAAGTCTTTTCGAGTGTGTATTATTTGAATGTACACTCGAAACTGCTCTAAGTAGAAAATTCGTGTTTATGAGGCCTAGCCTTCAAAAATTGGCTAACATATCAAGATCATGTGGGTCTATAGACAAACATGTCGTGATAATTAGCATGTTTTCAATCAAAATAGACACCTCTTGAGCTAAATTATAGCGTTCGAGTCTTTTCGAGTGTGTATTTTTCGAATGTACACTCGAAACTGCTCTAAGTAGACAAATCTTATTTATGAGGCCTAGATTTCAATAATTTTCTAAAATATCAAGATCATGTGGGTCTATAGACCAACATGTCCTGATCATTAGCATGTTTGAGTCTTTTCGAGTGTGTATTTTTCGAATTTACACTCGAAACTGCTCTAAGTAGACAAATCTTTTTTACGAGGCCTAAATTTCAAAATTTTCCTAAAATATCAAGATCATCTGGGTCAATAGACCAACATGTCCTGATCATTAGCATGTTTCCAATAAAAATAGACACCTCTTGAGCTAAATTATAGCGTTCGAGTCTTTTCGAGTGTGTATTTTACGAATGTACACTCGAAACTGCTCTAAGTAGAAAATTCGTGTTTATGAGTCCTAGGCTTCAAAACTTGGCTAAAATATCAAGATCATGTGGGTCTATAGACAAACATGTCCTGATAATTAGCATGTTTTCAATGAAAATAGACATCTGTTGAGCTAAATTATAACGTTCGAGTCTTTTCGAGTGTGTATTTTTCGAATGTACACTCGAATTTTCTCTAAGTAGACAAATCTTGTTTATGAGGCCTAGACTTCAAAATTTAGCTAAAATATCAAGATCATCTGGGTTTATAGACCAACATCTCCTGATCATTAGCATGTTTCCAATAAAAATAGACACCGGTTTATAGCGTTCAAGTCTTTTCGAGTGTGTATTATTTGAATGTACACTCGAAACTGCTCTAAGTAGAAAATTCGTGTTTATGAGGCCTAGACTTCAAAACTTGGCTAAAATATCAAGATCATGTGGGTCTATAGACAAACATGTCCTGATAATTAACATGTTTTCAATCAAAATAGACATCTCTTGATCTAAATTATAACGTTCGAGTCTTTTCGAGTGTGTATTTTTCGAATGTACACTCGAAACTGCTCTAAGTAGAAAATTCGTGTTTATGAGGCCTAGGCTTCAAAACTTGGCTAAAATATCAAGATCATGTGGGTCTATAGACCAGCATGTCCTGATCATTAGCATGTTTCCAGTCAAAATAGACACCTCTTGAACTAAATTATAGCGTTCGAGTCTTTTCGAGTGTGTATTTTTCGAATGTACACTCGAAACTGCTCTAAGTAGAAAATTCGTGTTTATGAGGCCTAGGCTTCAAAACTTGGCTAAAATATCAAGATCATGTGGGTGTATAGACCAACATGTCCTGATAATTACCATGTTTTCAATCAAAATAGACATCTCTTGAGCTAAATTATAACGTTCGAGTCTTTTCGAGTGTGTATTTTTCGAATGTACACTCGAAACTGCTCTAAGTAGAAAATTCGTGTTTATGAGGCCTAGGCTTCAAAACTTGGCTAAAATATCAAGATCATGTGGGTCTATAGACCAACATGTCCTGATAATTAGCATGTTTCAATCAAAATAGACATCGGTTGAGCTAAATTATAGCGTTCGAGTCTTTTCGAGTGTGTATTATTCGAATGTACACTCGAAACTGCTCTAAGTAGAAAATTCGTGTTTATGAGGCCTAGGCTTCAAAACTTGGCTAAAATATCAAGATCATGTGGGTCTATAGACAAACATGTCCTGATAATTAACATGTTTTCAATCAAAATAGACATCTCTTGATCTAAATTATAACGTTCGAGTCTTTTCGAGTGTGTATTTTTCGAATGTACACTCGAAACTGCTCTAAGTACAAAATTCGTGTTTATGAGGCCTAGGCTTAGAAACTTGGATAAAACATCAAGATCACGTGGGTCTATAGACCAACATGTCCTGATAATTAGAATGTTTTCAATCAAAATAGACACCTCTTGAGCTAAATTATAGCGTTCGAGTCTTTTCGAGTGTGTATTATTTGAATGTACACTCGAAACTGCTCTAAGTAGAAAAATCTTGTTTATGTGGCCTAGACTTCAAAATTTGGCTAAAATATCAAGATCATCTGGGTCTATAGACCAACATGTCCTGATCATTAGCATGTTTCCAATAAAAATAGACACCGGTTGAGCTAAATTATAGCGTTTAAGTCTTTTCGAGTGTGTTTTATTTGAATGTACACTCGAAACTGCTCTAAGTAGAAAATTCGTGTTTATGAGGCCTAGCCTTAAAAAATTGGCTAACATATCAAGATCATGTGGGTCTATAGACCAACATGTCCTGATCATTAGCATGTTTTCAATCAAAATAGACACCTCTTGAGCTAAATTACAGCGTTCGAGTCTTTTCGAGTGTGTATTTTTCGAATGTACACTCGAAACTGCTCTAAGTAGACAAATCTTGTTTATGAGGCCTAGATTTCAATAATTTTCTAAAATATCAAGATCATGTGGGTCTATAGACCAACATGTCCTGATCATTAGCATGTTTCCAATCAAAATAGACACCTCTTGATCTAAATTATAGCGTTCGAGTCTTTTCGAGTGTGTATTTTTCGAATGTACACTCGAAACTGCTCTAAGTAGAAAATTCGTGTTTATGAGGCCTAGGCTTCAAAACTTGGCTAAAATATCAAGATCATGTGGGTCTATAGACAAACATGTCCTGAGAATTAACATGTTTTCAATCAAAATAAACATCTCTTGATCTAAATTATAACGTTCGAGTCTTTTCGAGTGTGTATTTTTCGAATGTACACTCGAAACTGCTCTAAGTACAAAATTCGTGTTTATGAGGCCTAGGCTTCAAAACTTGGCTAAAACATCAAGATCACGTGGGTCTATAGACCAACATGTCCTGATAATTAGAATGTTTTCAATCAAAATAGACACCTCTTGAGCTAAATTATAGCGTTCGAGTCTTTTCGAATGTGTATTATTTGAATGTACACTCGAAACTGCTCTAAGTAGAAAAATCTTGTTTATGTGACCTAGACTTCAAAATTTGGCTAAAATATCAAGATCATCTGGGTCTATAGACCAACATGTCCTGATCATTAGCATGTTTCCAATAAAAATAGACACCTCTTGAGCTAAATTATAGCGTTCGAGTCTTTTCGAGTGTGTATTTTACGAATGTACACTCGAAACTGCTCTAAGTAGAAAATTCTTGTTTATGAGTCCTAGGCTTCAAAACTTGGCTAAAATATCAAGATCATGTGGGTCTATAGACAAACATGTCCTGATAATTAGCATGTTTTCAATGAAAATGGACATCTATTGAGCTAAATTATAACGTTCGAGTCTTTTCGAGTGTGTATTTTTCGAATGTACACTCGAATTTTCTCTAAGTAGACAAATCTTGTTTATGAGGCCTAGACTTCAAAATTTAGCTAAAATATCAAGATCATCTGGGTCTATAGACCAATATCTCCTGATCATTAGCATGTTTCCAATAAAAATAGACACCGGTTGAGCTAAATTATAGCGTTCAAGTCTTTTCGAGTGTGTATTATATGAATGTACACTCGAAACTTCTCTAAGTAGAAAATTCGTGTTTATGAGGCCTATCCTTCAAAAATTGGCTAACATATCAAGATCATGTGGGTTTATAGACCAACATGTCCTGATCATTAGCATGTTTTCAATCAAAATAGACACCTCTTGAGCTAAATTACAGCGTTCGAGTCTTTTCGAGTGTGTATTTTTCGAATGTACACTCGAAACTGCTCTAAGTAGACAAATCTTGTTTATGAGGCCTAGATTTGAAAATTTTGCTAAAATATCAAGATCATGCGGGTCTATAGACCAACATGTCCTGATCATTAGCATGTTTCCAATCAAAATAGACACCTCTTGAGCTAAATTACAGCGTTCGAGTCTTTTCGAGTGTGTATTTTTCGAATGTACACTCGAAACTGCTCTAAGTAGACAAATCTTGTTTATGAGGCATAGCCTTCAAAAATTGGCTAACATATCAAGATCATGTGGGTCTATAGACCAACATATCCTGATCATTAGCATGTTTTCAATCAAAATAGACACCTCTTGAGCTAAATTACAGCGTTCGAGTCTTTTCAAGTGTGTATTTTTCGAATGTACACTCGAAACTGCTCTAAGTAGACAAATCTTGTTTATGAGGCCTAGATTTCAAAATTTTGCTAAAATATGAAAATCATGCGGGTCTATAGACCAACATGTCCTGATCATTAGCATGTTTCCAATCAAAATAGACACCTCTTGAGCTAAATTATAGCGTTCGAGTCTTTTCGAGTGTGTATTTTTCGAATGTACACTCGAAACTGCTCTAAGTAGAAAATTCGTGTTTATGAGGCCTAGGCTTCTAAACTTGGCTAAAATATCATGATCATGTGGGTATATAGACAAACATGTTCTGATAATTAGCATGTTTTCAATCAAAATAGATATCTCTTGAGCTAAATTATAACGTTCGAGTCTTTTCGAGTGTGTGTTTTTCGAATGTACACTCGAAACTGCTCTAAGTACAAAATTCGAGTTTATGAGGCCTAGACTTCAAAACTTGGCTAAAATATCAAGATCATGTGGGTCTATAGACCAACATGTCCTGATAATTAGCATGTTTTCAATCAAAATAGACACCTCTTGAGCTAAATTATAGCGTTCGAGTCTTTTCGAGTGTGTATTATTTGAATGTACACTCGAAACTGCTCTAAGTAGAAAAATCTTGTTTATGTGGCCTAGACTTCAAAATTTGGCTAAAATATTAAGATCATGTGGGTCTATAGACCAACATGTCCTGATCATTAGCATGTTTCCAATCAAAATAGACACCTCTTGAGAAAAATTATAGCGTTCGAGTCTTTTCGAGTGTGTATTTTTCGAATGTACACTCGAAACTGCTCTAAGTAGAAAATTCGTGTTTATGAGGCCTAAATTTCAAAATTTTCCTAAAATATCAAGATCATCTGGGTCAATAGACCAACATGTCCTGATCATTAGCATGTTTCCAATAAAAATAGACACCTCTTGAGCTAAATTATAGCGTTCGAGTCTTTTCGAGTGTGTATTTTACGAATGTACACTCGAAACTGCTCTAAGTAGAAAATTCGTGTTTATGAGTCCTAGGCTTCAAAACTTGGCTAAAATATCAAGATCATGTGGGTCTATAGACAAACATGTCCTGATAATTAGCATGTTTTCAATGAAAATAGACATCTGTTGAGCTAAATTATAACGTTCGAGTCTTTTCGAGTGTGTATTTTTCGAATGTACACTCGAATTTTCTCTAAGTAGACAAATCTTGTTTATGAGGCCTAGACTTCAAAATTTAGCTAAAATATCAAGATCATCTGGGTTTATAGACCAACATCTCCTGATCATTAGCATGTTTCCAATAAAAATAGACACCGTTTTATAGCGTTCAAGTCTTTTCGAGTGTGTATTATTTGAATGTACACTCGAAACTGCTCTAAGTAGAAAATTCGTGTTTATGAGGCCTAGCCTTCAAAAATTGGCTAACATATCAAGATCATGTGGGTTTATAGACCAACATGTCCTGATCATTAGCATGTTTTCAATCAAAATAGACACCTCTTGAGCTAAATTACAGCGTTCGAGTCTTTTCGAGTGTGTATTTTTCGAATGTACACTCGAAACTGCTCTAAGTAGACAAATCTTCTTTATGAGGCCTAGATTTCAATAATTTTCTAAAATATCAAGATCATGTGGGTCTATAGACCAACATGTCCTGATCATTAGCATGTTTCCAATCAAAATAGACACCTCTTGAGCTAAATTATAGCGTTCGAGTCTTTTCGAGTGTGTATTTTTCGAATGTACACTCGAAACTGCTCTAAGTAGAAAATTCGTGTTTATGAGGCCTAGGCTTCAAAACTTGGCTAAAATATCAAGATCATGTGGGTCTATAGACAAACATGTCCTGATAATTAACATGTTTTCAATCAAAATAGACATCTCTTGATCTAAATTATAACGTTCGAGTCTTTTCGAGTGTGTATTTTTCGAATGTACACTCGAAACTGCTCTAAGTACAAAATTCGTGTTTATGAGGCCTAGGCTTAGAAACTTGGCTAAAACATCAAGATCACGTGGGTCTATAGACCAACATGTCCTGATAATTAGAATGTTTTCAATCAAAATAGACACCTCTTGAGCTAAATTATAGCGTTCGAGTCTTTTCGAGTGTGTATTATTTGAATGTACACTCGAAACTGCTCTAAGTAGAAAAATCTTGTTTATGTGACCTAGGCTTCAAAACTTGGCTAAAACATCAAGATCACGTGGGTCTATAGACCAACATGTCCTGATAATTAGAATGTTTTCAATCAAAATAGACACCTGTTGAGCTAAATTATAGCATTCGAGTCTTTCCAAATGTGTATTATTTGAATGTACACTCGAAACTGCTCTAAGTAGAAAAATCTTGTTTATGTCGCCTATACTTCAAAATTTGGCTAAAATATCAAGATCATCTGGGTCTATAGACCAACATGTCCTGATCATTAGCATGTTTCCAATAAAAATAGACACCGGTTGAGCTAAATTATAGCGTTCGAGTCTTTTCGAGTGTTTATTTTTCGAATGTACACTCGAAACTGCTCTAAGTAGAAAATTCGTGTTTATGAGGCCTAGGCTTCAAAACTTGGCTAAAATATCAAGATCATGTGGGTCTATAGACAAACATTTCCTGATAATTAACATGTTTTCAATCAAAATAGACATCTCTTGATCTAAATTATAACGGTCGAGTCTTTTCGAGTGTGTATTTTTCGAATGTACACTCGAAACTGCTCTAAGTAGACAAATCTTGTTTATGAGGCCTAGATTTGAAAATTTTGCTAAAATATCAAGATCATGCGGGTCTATAGACCAACATGTCCTGATCATTAGCATGTTTCCAATCAAAATAGACACCTCTTGAGCTAAATTATAGCGTTCGAGTCTTTTCGAGTGTGTATTTTTCGAATGTACACTCGAAACTGCTCTAAGTAGAAAATTTGTGTTTATGAGGCCTAGGCTTCAAAACTTGGCTAAAATATCAAGATCATGTGGGTCTATAGACAAAAATGTCCTGATAATTAACATGTTTTCAATCAAAATAGACATCTCTTGATCTAAATTATAACGTTCGAGTCTTTTCGAATGTACACTCGAAACTGCTCTAAGTACAAAATTCGTGTTTATGAGGCCTAGGCTTCAAAACTTGGCTAAAACATCAAGATCACGTGGGTCTATAGACCAACATGTCCTTATAATTAGAATATATTCAATCAAAATAGACACCTCTTGAGCTAATTTATAGCGTTCGAGTCTTTTCGAGTGTGTATTATTTGAATGTACACTCGAAACTGCTCTAAGTAGAAAAATCTTGTTTATGTGGCCTAGACTTCAAAATTTGGCTAAAATATCAAGATCATCTGGGTCTATAGACCAACATGTCCTGATCATTAGCATGTTTCCAATAAAAATAGACACCGGTTGAGCTAAATTATAGCGTTCAAGTCTTTTCGAGTGTGTATTATTTGAATGTACACTCGAAACTTCTCTAAGTAGAAAATTCGTGTTTATGAGGCCTAACCTTAAAAAATTGGCTAACATATCAAGATCATGTGGGTCTATAGACCAACATGTCCTGATCATTAGCATGTTTTCAATCAAAATAGACACCTATTGAGCTAAATTACAGCGTTCGAGTCTTTTCGAGTGTGTATTTTTCGAATGTACACTCGAAACTGCTCTAAGTAGACAAATCTTGTTTATGAGGCATAGCCTTCAAAAATTGGCTAACATATCAAGATCATGTGGGTCTATAGACCAACATATCCTGATCATTAGCATGTTTTCAATCAAAATAGACACCTCTTGAGCTAAATTACAGAGTTCGAGTCTTTTCGAGTGTGTATTTTTCGAATGTACACTCGAAACTGCTCTAAGTAGACAAATCTTGTTTATGAGGCCTAGATTTGAAAATTTTGCTAAAATATCAAGATCATGCGGGTCTATAGACCAACATGTCCTGATCATTAGCATGTTTCCAATCAAAATAGACACCTCTTGAGCTAAATTATAGCGTTCGAGTCTTTTCGAGTGTGTATTTTTCGAATGTACACTCGAAACTGCTATAAGTAGAAAATTCGTGTTTATGAGGCCTAGGCTTCAAAACTTGGCTAAAATATCAAGATCATGTGGGTCTATAGACAAACATGTCCTGATAATTAACATGTTTTCAATCAAAATAGACATCTCTTGATCTAAATTATAACGTTCGAGTCTTTTCGAGTGTGTATTTTTCGAATGTACACTCGAAACTGCTCTAAGTACAAAATTCGTGTTTATGAGGCCTAGGCTTCAAAACTTGGCTAAAACATCAAGATCACGTGGGTCTATAGACCAACATGTCCTGATAATTAGAATATATTCAATCAAAATAGACACCTCTTGAGCTAATTTATAGCGTTCGAGTCTTTTCGAGTGTGTATTATTTGAATGTACACTCGAAACTGCTCTAAGTAGAAAAATCTTGTTTATGTGGCCTAGACTTCAAAATTTGGCTAAAATATCAAGATCATCTGGGTCTATAGACCAACATGTCCTGATCATTAGCATGTTTCCAATAAAAATAGACACCGGTTGAGCTAAATTATAGCGTTCAAGTCTTTTCGAGTGTGTATTATTTGAATGTACACTCGAAACTTCTCTAAGTAGAAAATCCGTGTTTATGAGGCCTAACCTTAAAAAATTGGCTAACATATCAAGATCATGTGGGTCTACAGACCAACATGTCCTGATCATTAGCATGTTTTCAATCAAAATAGACACCTCTTGAGCTAAATTACAGCGTTCGAGTCTTTTCGAGTGTGTATTTTTCGAATGTACACTCGAAACTGCTCTAAGTAGACAAATCTTGTTTATGAGGCATAGCCTTCAAAAATTGGCTAACATATCAAGATCATGTGGGTCTATAGACCAACATATCCTGATCATTAGCATGTTTTCAATCAAAATAGACACCTCTTGAGCTAAATTACAGCGTTCGAGTCTTTTCAAGTGTGTATTTTTCGAATGTACACTCGAAACTGCTCTAAGTAGACAAATCTTGTTTATGAGGCCTAGATTTCAAAATTTTGCTAAAATATGAA
>NC_039366.1:202039377-202065157 GCF_003573695.1 Papaver somniferum | reverse complement strand
ATCATGCGGGTCTATAGACCAACATGTCCTGATCATTAGCATGTTTCCAATCAAAATAGACACCTCTTGAGCTAAATTATAGCGTTCGAGTCTTTTCGAGTGTGTATTTTTCGAATGTACACTCGAAACTGCTCTAAGTAGAAAATTCGTGTTTATGAGGCCTAGGCTTCTAAACTTGGCTAAAATATCATGATCATGTGGGTATATAGACAAACATGTTCTGATAATTAGCATGTTTTCAATCAAAATAGATATCTCTTGAGCTAAATTATAACGTTCGAGTCTTTTCGAGTGTGTGTTTTTCGAATGTACACTCGAAACTGCTCTAAGTACAAAATTCGAGTTTATGAGGCCTAGACTTCAAAACTTGGCTAAAATATCAAGATCATGTGGGTCTATAGACTAACATGTCCTGATAATTAGCATGTTTTCAATGAAAATAGACATCTGTTGAGCTAAATTATAACGTTCGAGTCTTCTCGAGTGTGTATTTTTCGAATGTACACTCGAATTTTCTCTAAGTAGACAAATCTTGTTTATGAGGCCTAGACTTCAAAATTTAGCTAAAATATCAAGATCATCTGGGTTTATAGACCAACATCTCCTGATCATTAGCATGTTTCCAATAAAAATAGACACCGGTTGAGCTAAATTATAGCGTTCAAGTCTTTTCGAGTGTGTATTATTTGAATGTACACTTGAAACTGCTCTAAGTAGAAAATTCGTGTTTATGAGGCCTAGCCTTCAAAAATTGGCTAACATATCAAGATCATGTGGGTCTATAGACCAACATGTCCTGATCATTAGCATGTTTTCAATCAAAATAGACACCTCTTGAGCTAAATTACAGCGTTCGAGTCTTTTCGAGTGTGTATTTTTCGAATGTACACTCGAAACTGCTCTAAGTAGACAAATCTTGTTTATGAGGCCTAGATTTCAATAATTTTCTAAAATATCAAGATCATGTGGGTCTATAGACCAACATGTCCTGATCATTAGCATGTTTCCAATCAAAATAGATACCTCTTGAGCTAAATTATAGCGTTCGAGTCTTTTCAAGTGTGTATTTTTCGAATGTACACTTGAAACTGCTCTAAGTAGAAAATTCGTGTTTATGAGGCCTAGGCTTCAAAACTTGGCTAAAATATCAAGATCATGTGGGTCTATAGACCAACATGTCCTGATAATTAACATGTTTTCAATAAAATAGACATCTCTTGATCTAAATTATAACGTTCGAGTCTTTTCGAGTGTGTATTTTTCGAATGTACACTCGAAACTGCTCTAAGTACAAAATTCGTGTTTATGAGGCCTAGGCTTCAAAACTTGGCTAAAACATCAAGATCACGTGGGTCTATAGACCAACATGTCCTGATAATTAGAATGTTTTCAATCAAAATAGACACCTCTTGAGCTAAATCATAGCATTCGAGTCTTTTCGAATGTGTATTATTTGAATTACACTCGAAACTGCTCTAAGTAGAAAAATCTTGTTTATGTGGCCTAGACTTCAAAATTTGGCTAAAATATCAAGATCATCTGGGTCTATAGACCAACATGTCCTGATCATTAGCATGTTTCCAATAAAAATAGACACCGGTTGAGCTAAATTATAGCGTTCAAGTCTTTTCGAGTGTGTATTATTTGAATGTACACTCGAAACTTCTCTAAGTAGAAAATTCGTGTTTATGAGGCCTAACCTTAAAAAATTGGCTAACATATCAAGATCATGTGGGTCTATAGACCAACATGTCCTGATCATTAGCATGTTTTCAATCAAAATAGACACCTCTTGAGCTAAATTACAGCGTTCGAGTCTTTTCGCGTGTGTATTTTTCGAATGTACACTCGAAACTGCTCTAAGTAGACAAATCTTGTTTATGAGGCATAGCCTTCAAAAATTGGCTAACATATCAAGATCATGTGGGTCTATAGACCAACATATCCTGATCATTAGCATGTTTTCAATCAAAATAGACACCTCTTGAGCTAAATTACAGCGTTCGAGTCTTTTCAAGTGTGTATTTTTCGAATGTACACTCGAAACTGCTCTAAGTAGACAAATCTTGTTTATGAGGCCTAGATTTCAAAATTTTGCTAAAATATGAAGATCATGCGGGTCTATAGACCAACATGTCCTGATCATTAGCATGTTTCCAATCAAAATAGACACCTCTTGAGCTAAATTATAGCGTTCGAGTCTTTTCGAGTGTGTATTTTTCGAATGTACACTCGAAACTGCTCTAAGTAGAAAATTCGTGTTTATGAGGCCTAGGCTTCTAAACTTGGCTAAAATATCATGATCATGTGGGTATATAGACAAACATGTTCTGATAATTAGCATGTTTTCAATCAAAATAGATATCTCTTGAGCTAAATTATAACGTTCGAGTCTTTTCGAGTGTGTGTTTTTCGAATGTACACTCGAAACTGCTCTAAGTACAAAATTCGAGTTTATGAGGCCTAGACTTCAAAACATGGCTAAAATATCAAGATCATGTGGGTCTATAGACCAACATGTCCTGATAATTAGCATGTTTTCAATGAAAATAGACATATGTTGAGCTAAATTATAACGTTCGAGTCTTCTCGAGTGTGTATTTTTCGAATGTACACTCGAATTTTCTCTAAGTAGACAAATCTTGTTTATGAGGCCTAGACTTCAAAATTTAGCTAAAATATCAAGATCATCTGGGTTTATAGACCAACATCTCCTGATCATTAGCATGTTTCCAATAAAAATAGACACCGGTTGAGCTAAATTATAGCGTTCAAGTCTTTTCGAGTGTGTATTATTTGAATGTACACTTGAAACTGCTCTAAGTAGAAAATTCGTGTTTATGAGGCCTAGCCTTCAAAAATTGGCTAACATATCAAGATCATGTGGGTCTATAGACCAACATGTCCTGATCATTAGCATGTTTTCAATCAAAATAGACACCTCTTGAGCTAAATTACAGCGTTCGAGTCTTTTCGAGTGTGTATTTTTCGAATGTACACTCGAAACTGCTCTAAGTAGACAAATCTTGTTTATGAGGCCTAGATTTCAATAATTTTCTAAAATATCAAGATCATGTGGGTCTATAGACCAACATGTCCTGATCATTAGCATGTTTCCAATCAAAATAGACACCTCTTGAGCTAAATTATAGCGTTCGAGTCTTTTCGAGTGTGTATTTTTCGAATGTACACTCGAAACTGCTCTAAGTAGAAAATTCGTGTTTATGAGGCCTAGGCTTCAAAACTTGGCTAAAACATCAAGATCACGTGGGTCTATAGACCAACATCTCCTGATAATTAGAATGTTTTCAATCAAAATAGACACCTCTTGAGCTAAATTATAGCGTTCGAGTCTTTTCGAGTGTGTATTATTTGAATGTACACTCGAAACTGCTCTAAGTAGAAAAATCTTGTTTATGTGACCTAGGCTTCAAAACTTGGCTAAAACATCAAGATCACGTGGGTCTATAGACCAACATGTCCTGATAATTAGAATGTTTTCAATCAAAATAGACACCTGTTGAGCTAAATTATAGCATTCGAGTCTTTTCGAATGTGTATTATTTGAATGTACACTCGAAACTGCTCTAAGTAGAAAAATCTTGTTTATGTGGCCTAGACTTCAAAATTTGGCTAAAATATCAAGATCATTTGGGTCTATAGACCAACATGTCCTGATCATTAGCATGTTTCCAATAAAAATAGACATCGGTTGAGCTAAATTATAGCGTTCGAGTCTTTTCGAGTGTGTATTTTTCGAATGTACACTCGAAACTGCTCTAAGTAGAAAATTCGTGTTTATGAGGCCTAGGCTTCAAAACTTGGCTAAAACATCAAGATCACGTGGGTCTATAGACCAACATGTCCTGATAATTAGAATGTTTTCAATCAAAATAGACACCTCTTGAGCTAAATTATAGCATTCGAGTCTTTTCGAATGTGTATTATTTGAATGTACACTCGAAACTGCTCTAAGTAGAAAAATCTTGTTTATGTGGCCTAGACTTCAAAATTTGGCTAAAATATCAAGATCATCTGGGTCTATAGACCAACATGTCATGATCATTAGCATGTTTCCAATAAAAATAGACACCGGTTGAGCTAAATTATAGCGTTCGAGTCTTTTCGAGTGTGTATTTTTCGAATGTACACTCGAAACTGCTCTAAGTAGAAAATTCGTGTTTATGAGGCCTAGGCTTCAAAACTTGGCTAAAATATCAAGATCATGTGGGTCTATAGACAAACATGTCCTGATAATTAACATGTTTTCAATAAAAATAGACATCTCTTGATCTAAATTATAACGTTCGAGTCTTTTCGAGTGTGTATTTTTCGAATGTACACTCGAAACTGCTCTAAGTAGACAAATCTTGTTTATGAGGCCTAGATTTGAAAATTTTGCTAAAATATCAAGATCATGCGGGTCTATAGACCAACATGTCCTGATCATTAGCATGTTTCCAATCAAAATAGACACCTCTTGAGCTAAATTATAGCGTTCGAGTCTTTTCGAGTGTGTATTTTTCGAATGTACACTCGAAACTGCTCTAAGTAGAAAATTCGTGTTTATGAGGCCTAGGCTTCTAAACTTGGCTAAAATATCATGATCATGTGGGTCTATAGACAAACATGTCCTTATAATTAGCATGTTTTCAATCAAAATAGATATCTCTTGAGCTAAATTATAACGTTCGAGTCTTTTCGAGTGTGTGTTTTTCGAATGTACACTCGAAACTGCTCTAAGTACAAAATTCGAGTTTATGAGGCCTAGACTTCAAAACTTGGCTAAAATATCAAGATCATGTGGGTCTATAGACCAACATGTCCTGATAATTAGCATGTTTTCAATGAAAATAGACATCTGTTGAGCTAAATTATAACGTTCGAGTCTTTTCGAGTGTGTATTTTTCGAATGTACACTCGAATTTTCTCTAAGTAGACAAATCTTGTTTATGAGGCCTAGACTTCAAAATTTAGCTAAAATATCAAGATCATCTGGGTTTATAGACCAACATCTCCTGATCATTAGCATGTTTCCAATAAAAATAGACACCGGTTTATAGCGTTCAAGTCTTTTCGAGTGTGTATTATTTGAATGTACACTCGAAACTGCTCTAAGTAGAAAATTCGTGTTTATGAGGCCTAGCCTTCAAAAATTGGCTAACATATCAAGATCATGTGGGTCTATAGACCAACATGTCCTGATCATTAGCATGTTTTCAATCAAAATAGACACCTCTTGAGCTAAATTACAGCGTTCGAGTCTTTTCGAGTGTGTATTTTTCGAATGTACACTCGAAACTGCTCTAAGTAGACAAATCTTGTTTATGAGGCCTAGATTTCAATAATTTTCTAAAATATCAAGATCATGTGGGTCTATAGACCAACATTTCCTGATCATTAGCATGTTTCCAATCAAAATAGACACCTCTTGAGCTAAATTATAGCGTTCGAGTCTTTTCAAGTGTGTATTTTTTGAATGTACACTCGAAACTGCTCTAAGTAGAAAATTCGTGTTTATGAGGCCTAGGCTTCAAAACTTGGCTAAAATATCAAGATCATGTGGGTCTATAGACAAACATGTCCTGATAATTAACATGTTTTCAATCAAAATAGACATCTCTTGATCTAAATTATAACGTTCGAGTCTTTTCGAGTGTGTATTTTTCGAATGTACACTCGAAACTGCTCTAAGTACAAAATTCGTGTTTATGAGGCCTAGGCTTCAAAACTTGGCTAAAATATCAAGATCATGTGGGTCTATAGACAAACATGTCCTGATAATTAGCATGTTTTCAATGAAAATAGACATCTGTTGAGCTAAATTATAACGTTCGAGTCTTTTCGAGTGTGTATTTTTCGAATGTACACTCGAATTTTCTCTAAGTAGACAAATCTTTTTTATGAGGCCTAGACTTCAAAATTTAGCTAAAATATCAAGATCATCTGGGTTTATAGACCAACATCTCCTGATCATTAGCATGTTTCCAATAAAAATAGACACCGTTTTATAGCGTTCAAGTCTTTTCGAGTGTGTATTATTTGAATGTACACTCGAAACTGCTCTAAGTAGAAAATTCGTGTTTATGAGGCCTAGCCTTCAAAAATTGGCTAACATATCAAGATCATGTGGGTTTATAGACCAACATGTCCTG
Organism: Papaver somniferum; assembly: GCF_003573695.1. Lineage (NCBI taxonomy): Eukaryota > Viridiplantae > Streptophyta > Magnoliopsida > Ranunculales > Papaveraceae > Papaver > Papaver somniferum. The sequence continues at coordinate 202,059,002 of NC_039366.1, read as the reverse complement.
ATCATTAGCATGTTTTCAATCAAAATAGACACCTCTTGAGCTAAATTACAGCGTTCGAGTCTTTTCGAGTGTGTATTTTTCGAATGTACACTCGAAACTGCTCTAAGTAGACAAATCTTGTTTATGAGGCCTAGATTTCAAAATTTTGCTAAAATATCAAGATCATGCGGGTCTATAGACCAACATGTCCTGATCATTAGCATGTTTCCAATCAAAATAGACACCTCTTGAGCTAAATTATAGCGTTCGAGTCTTTTCGAGTGTGTATTTTTCGAATGTACACTCGAAACTGCTCTAAGTAGAAAATTCGTGTTTATGAGGCCTAGGCTTCTAAACTTGGCTAAAATATCATGATCATGTGGGTCTATAGACAAACATGTCCTTATAATTAGCATGTTTTCAATCAAAATAGATATCTCTTGAGCTAAATTATAACGTTCGAGTCTTTTCGAGTGTGTGTTTTTCGAAGTACACTCGAAACTGCTCTAAGTACAAAATTCGAGTTTATGAGGCCTAGACTTCAAAACTTGGCTAAAATATCAAGATCATGTGGGTCTATAGACCAACATGTCCTGATAATTAGCATGTTTTCAATGAAAATAGACATCTGTTGAGCTAAATTATAACGTTCGAGTCTTTTAGAGTGTGTATTTTTCGAATGTACACTCGAATTTTCTCTAAGTAGACAAATCTTGTTTATGAGGCCTAGACTTCAAAATTTAGCTAAAATATCAAGATCATCTGGGTCTATAGACCAACATCTACTGATCATTAGCATGTTTCCAATAAAAATAGACACCGGTTGAGCTAAATTATAGCGTTCAAGTCTTTTCGAGTGTGTATTATTTGAATGTACACTTGAAACTGCTCTAAGTAGAAAATTCGTGTTTATGAGGCCTAGCCTTCAAAAATTGGCTAACATATCAAGATCGTGTGGGTCTATAGACCAACATGTCCTGATCATTAGCATGTTTTCAATCAAAATAGACACCTCTTGAGCTAAATTACAGCGTTCGAGTCTTTTCGAGTGTGTATTTTTCGAATGTACACTCGAAACTGCTCTAAGTAGACAAATCTTGTTTATGAGGCATAGCCTTAAAAAATTGGCTAACATATCAAGATCATGTGGGTCTATAGACCAACATATCCTGATCATTAGCATGTTTTCAATCAAAATAGACACCTCTTGAGCTAAATTACAGCGTTCGAGTCTTTTCAAGTGTGTATTTTTCGAATGTACACTCGAAACTGCTCTAAGTAGACAAATCTTGTTTATGAGGCCTAGATTTCAAAATTTTGCTAAAATATGAAGATCATGCGGGTCTATAGACCAACATGTCCTGATCATTAGCATGTTTCCAATCAAAATAGACACCTCTTGAGCTAAATTACAGCGTTCGAGTCTTTTCGAGTGTGTATTTTTCGAATGTACACTCGAAACTGCTCTAAGTAGAAAATTCGTGTTTATGAGGCCTAGGCTTCAAAACTTGGCTAAAATATCAAGATCATGTGGGTCTATAGACCAACGTGTCCTGATAATTAGCATGTTTTCAATCAAAATAGACATCTCTTGAGCTAAATTATAACGTTCGAGTCTTTTCGAGTGTGTATTTTTCGAATGTACACTCGAAACTGCTCTAAGTAGACAAATCTTGTTTATGAGGCCTAGATTTCAAAATTTTGCTAAAATATCAAGATCATTTGGGTCTATAGACCAACATGTCCTGATCATTAGCATATTTCCAATAATAATAGACACCGGTTGAGCTAAATTATAGCGTTCGAGTCTTTTCGAGTGTGTATTATATGAATGTACACTCGAAACTGCTCTAAGTAGAAAATTCGTGTTTATGAGGCCTAGGTTTCAAAACTTGGCTAACATATCAAGATCATGTGGGTCTATACACCAACATGTCCTGATCAATAGGATGTTTTCAATCAAAATAGACACCTCTTGAGCTAAATTATAGCGTTCGAGTCTTTTCGAGTGTGTATTTTTCGAATGTACACTCGAAACTTCTCTAAGTAGACAAATCTTGTTTATGTAGCCTACACTTCAAAATTTTGCTAAAATATCTAGATCATCTGGGTCTATAGACCAACATGTCCTGATCATTAGCATGTTTCCAATAAAAATAGAAACCTGTTGAGCTAAATTATAGCGTTCGAGTCTTTTCGAGTGTGTATTATTCGAATGTACACTCGAAACTGCTCTAAGTAGAAAATTCGTGTTTATGAGGCCTAGACTTCAAAACTTGGATAAATTATAAAGATCATGTGGGTCTATAGACCAACATGTCCTGATAATTAGCATGTTTTCAATCAAAATAGACACCTCTTGAGCTAAATTATAGCGTTCGAGTCTTTTCGAGTGTGTATTTTTCGAATGTACACTCGAAACTGCTCTAAGTAGATAAATCTTGTTTATGTGGCCTAGACTTCAAAATTTGGCTAATATATCAAGATCATGTGGGTCTATAGACCAACATGTCCTGATCATTAGCATGTTTCCAATCAAAATAGACACCTCTTGAGCTAAATTATAGCGTTCTAGTCTTTTCGAGTGTGTATTTTTCGAATGTACACTCGAAACTGCTCTAAGTAGAAAATTTTTGTTTATGAGGCCTAGGCTTCAAAACTTGGCAAAAATATCAAAATCATGTGGGTCTATAGACCAACATGTCCTGATCATTAGCATGTTTCCAATCAAAATAGACACCTCTTGAGCTAAATTATAGCGTTTGAGTCTTTTCGAGTGTGTATTTTTCGAATGTACACTCGAAACTGCTCTAAGTAGAAAAATCTTGTTTATGTGGCCTAGACTTCAAAATTTGGATAAAATATCAAGATCTTGTGGGTCTATAGACCAACATGTCCTGATCATTAGCATGTTATCAAAATAGACACCTCTTGAGCTAAATTATATCGTTCTAGTCTTTTCGAGTGTGTATTTTTCGAATGTACACTTGAAACTGCTCTAAGTAGAAAAATCTTGTTTATGTGGCCTAGACTTCAAAATTTGGCTAAAATATCAAGATCATGTGGGTCTATAGACCAACATGTCCTGATCAATAGCATGTTTTCAATCAAAATAGACACCTCTTGAGCTAAATTATAGCGTTCGAGTCTTTTCGAGTGTGTATTTTTCGAATGTACACTCGAAACTGCTCTAAGTAGAAAATTCGTGTGTATGAGGCCTAGACTTCAAAATTTGGCTAAAATATCAAGATCATGTGGGTCTATATACCAACATGTCCTGATAATTAGCATGTTTTCAATCAAAATAGACATCTCTGGAGCTAAATTATAGCGTTCGAGTCTTTTCGAGTGTGTATTTTTTGAATGTACACTCGAAACTGCTCTAAGTAGAAAATTCGTGTTTATGAGGCCTAGGCTTCAAAATTTGGCTAAAATATCAAGATCATGTGGGTCTATAGACCAACATGTCCTGATATCTAGCATGTTTTCAATCAAAATAGACACCTCTTGAGCTAAATTATAGCGTTCGAGTCTTTTCGAGTGTGTATTTTTCGAATGTACACTCGAAACTGCTCTAAGTAGAAAATTCGTGTGTATGAGGCCTAGACTTCAAAATTTGGCTAAAATATCAAGATCATGTGGGTCTATAGACCAACATGTCCTGATAATTAGCATGTTTTCAATCAAAATAGACATCTCTGGAGCTAAATTATAGCGTTCGAGTCTTTTCGAGTGTGTATTTTTTGAATGTACACTTGAAACTGCTCTAAGTAAAAATAATCTTGTTTATGTGGCCTAGACTTCAAAATTTGGCTAAAATATCAAGATCATGTGGGCTATAGACCAACATGTCCTGATCAATAGCATGTTTTCAATCAAAATAGACACCTCTTGAGCTAAATTATAGCGTTCGAGTCTTTTCGAGTGTGTATTTTTTGAATATACACTTGAAACTGCTCTAAGTAGAAAAATCTTGTTTATGTGGCCTAGACTTCAAAATTTGGCTAAAATATCAAGATCATGTGGGTCTATAGACCAACATGTCCTGATAATTAGCATGTTTTCAATCAAAATTGACATCTTTGGAGCTAAATTATAGCGTTCGAGTCTTTTCGAGTGTGTATTTTTTGAATGTACACTTGAAACTGCTCTAAGTAGAAAAATCTTGTTTATGTGGCCTAGACTTCAAAATTTGGCTAAAATATCAAGATCATGTGGGTCTATAGACCAACATGTCCTGATCAATAGCATGTTTTCAATCAAAATAGACATCTCTGGAGCTAAACTATAGCGTTCGAGTCTTTTCGAGTGTGTATTATTCGAATGTACACTCGAAACTGGTCTAAGTAGAAAAATCTTGTTTATGTGGCCTAGACTTCAAAATTTGGCTAAAATATCAAGATCATGTGGGTCTATAGACCAACATGTCCTGATAATTAGCATGTTTTCAATCAAAATAGACATCTCTGGAGCTAAATTATAGCGTTCGAGTCTTTTCGAGTGTGTATTTTTTGAATGTACACTTGAAACTGCTCTAAGTAAAAATAATCTTGTTTATGTGGCCTAGACTTCAAAATTTGGCAAAAATATCAAGATCATGTGGGTCTATAGACCAACATGTCCTGATAATTAGCATGTTTTCAATCAAAATAGACATCTCTGGAGCTAAATTATAGCGTTCGAGTCTTTTCGAGTGTGTATTTTTCGAATGTACACTTGAAACTGCTCTAAGTAGAATATCCGTGTTTATGAGGCCTAGGCTTCAAAATTTGGATAAAATATCAAGATCATGTGGGTCTATAGACCAACATGTCCTGATAATTAGCATGTTTTCAATCAAAATAGACACCTCTTGAGCTAAATTATAGCGTTCGAGTCTTTTCGAGTGTGTATTTTTCGAATGTACACTCGAAACTGCTCCAAGTAGAAAAATCTTGTTTATGTGGCCTAGACTTCAAAATTTGACTAAAATATCAAGATCATGTGGGTCTATACACCAACATGTCCTGATAATTAGCATGTTTTCAATCAAAATAGACATCTCTTGAGCTAAATTATAGCGTTAGAGTCTTTTCGAGTGTGTATTTTTCGAATGTACACTCGAAACTGCTCCAAGTAGAAAAATCTTGTTTATGTGGCCTAGACTTCAAAATTTGACTAAAATATCAAGATCATGTGGGTCTATAGACCAACATGTCCTGATAATTAGCATGTTTTCAATAAAAATAGACACCTCTTGAGCTAAATTATAGCGTTCGAGTCTTTTCGAGTGTGTATTTTTCGAATGTACACTCGAAACTGCTTTAAGTAGACAAATCTTGTTTATGAGGCCTAGATTTCAAAATTTTGCTAAAATATCAAGATCATCTGGATCTATAGACCAACATGTCCTGATCATTAGCATGTTTCCAATAAAAATAGAAACCTGTTGATCTAAATTATAGTGTTCGAGTCTTTTCGAGTGTGTATTATTCGAATGTACACTCGAAACTGCTCTAAGTAGAAAATCCGTGTTTATGAGGCCTAGGCTTCAAAACTTGGATAAAATATCAAGATCATGTAGGTCTATAGACCAACATGTCCTGATAATTAGCATGTTTTCAATCAAAATAGACAGCTCTTGAGCTAAATTATAACGTTCGAGTCTTTTCGAGTGTTTATTTTTCGAATGTACACTCGAAACTGCTCTAAGTAGACAAATCTTGTTTGTGAGGCCTAGACTTCAAAATTTATCTAAAATATCAAGATCATCTGGGTCTATAGACCAACATGTCCTGATCATTAGCATGTTTCCAATAAAAATAGACACCGGTTGAGCTAAATTATAGCGTTCGAGTCTTTTCGAGTGTGTATTTTTCGAATGTACACTCGAAACTTCTCTAAGTAGAAAAATCTTGTTTATGTGGCCTAGACTTCAAAATTTGGCTAAAATATCAAGATCATGTGGGTCTATATACCAACATGTCCTGATATTAGCATGTTTTCAATCAAAATAGACAGCTCTTGAGCTAAATTATAACGTTCGAGTCTTTTCGAGTGTTTATTTTTCGAATGTACACTCGACACTGCTCTAAGTAGAAAAATCTTGTTTGTGAGGCCTAGACTTCAAAATTTATCTAAAATATCAAGATCATCTGGGTCTATAGACCAACATGTCCTGATCATTAGCATGTTTCCAATAAAAATAGACACCGGTTGAGCTAAATTATAGCGTTCGAGTCTTTTCGAGTGTGTATTTTTCGAATGTACACTCGAAACTTCTCTAAGTAGAAAAATCTTGTTTATGTGGCCTAGACTTCAAAATTTGGCTAAAATATCAAGATCATGTGGGTCAATATACCAACATGTCCTGATATTAGCATGTTTTCAATCAAAATAGACAGCTCTTGAGCTAAATTATAACGTTCGAGTCTTTTCGAGTGTTTATTTTTCGAATGTACACTCGAAACTGCTCTAAGTAGACAAATATTGTTTGTGAGGCCTAGACTTCAAAATTTATCTAAAATATCAAGATCATCTGGGTCTATAGACCAACATGTCCTGACCATTAGCATGTTTCCAATAAAAATAGACACCGGTTGAGCTAAATTATAGCGTTCGAGTCTTTTCGAGTGTGTATTTTTCGAATGTACACTCGAAACTTCTCTAAGTAGAAAAATCTTGTTTATGTGGCCTAGACTTCAAAATTTGGCTAAAATATCAAGATCATGTGGGTTTATAGACCAACATGTCCTGATAATTAGCATGTTTTCAATCAAAATAGACACCTCTTGAGCTAAATTATAGCGTTCGAGTCTTTTCGAGTGTGTATTTTTCGAATGTACACTCGAAACTTCTCTAAGTAGACAAATCTTGTTTATGTGGCCTAGACTTCAAAATTTAGCTAAAATATCAAGATCATGTGGGTCTATAGACCAACATGTCCTGATCATTAGCATGTTTCCAATCAAAATAGACACCTCTTGAGATAAATTATAGCATTCGAGTCTTTTCGAGTGTGTATTTTTCGAATGTACACTCTAAACTGCTCTAAGTAGGAAATTCGTGTTTATGAGGCCTAGCCTTCAAAACTTGGCTAACATATCAAGATCATGTGGGTCTATAGACCAACATGTCCTGATAATTAGCATGTTTTCAATCAAAATAGACACCTCTTGAGCTAAATTATAGCGTTCGAGTCTTTTCGAGTGTGTATTTTTCGAATGTACACTCGAAACTTCTCTAAGTAGACAAATCTTGTTTATGTGGCCTAGACTTCAAAATTTAGCTAAAATATCAAGATCATGTGGGTCTATAGACCAACATGTCCTGATCATTAGCATGTTTCCAATCAAAATAGACACCTCTTGAGATAAATTATAGCATTCGAGTCTTTTCGAGTGTGTATTTTTCGAATGTACACTCGAAACTGCTCTAAGTAGGAAATTCGTGTTTATGAGGCCTAGGCTTCAAAACTTGGCTAAAATATCAATATCATGTGGGTCTGTAGATCAACATGTCCTGATAATTAGCATGTTTTCAATCAAAATAGACATCTCTTGAGCTAAATTATAACGTTCTAGTCTTTTCGAGTGTGTATTTTTCGAATGTACACTCGAAACTGCTCTAAGTAGACAAATCTTGTTTATGAGGCCTAGACTTAAAATTTAGCTAAAATATCAAGATCATCTGAATCTATAGACCAACATGTCCTGATTATTAGCATGTTTCCAATAAAAATAGACACCGGTTGAGCTAAATTATAGCATTCGAGTCTTTTCGAGTGTGTATTATATGAATGTACACTCGAAACTGCTCTAAGTAGAAAATTCGTGTTTATGAGGCCTAGCCTTCAAAACTTGGCTAACATATCAAGATCATGTGGGTCTATAGACCAACATGTCTTGATAATTAGAATGTTTTCAATCAAAATAAACCTCTCTTGAGCTAAATTATAACGTTCGAGTCTTTTCGAGTGTGTATTTTTCGAATGTACACTCGAAACTGCTCTAAGTAGACAAATCTTGTTTATGAGGCCTAGACTTCAAAATTTAGCTAAAAATATCAAGATCATCTGGGTCTATAGACCAACATGTCCTGATCATTAGCATGTTTCCAATAAAAATAGACACCGGTTGAGCTAAATTATAGCGTTCGAGTCTTTTCGAGTGTGTATTATATGAATGTACACTCGAAACTGCTCTAAGTAGAAAATTCGTGTTTATGAGGCCTAGCCTTAAAAACTTGGCTAACATATCAAGATCATGTGGGTCTATAGACCAACATGTCCTGATCAATAGCATGTTTTCAATCAAAATAGACACCTCTTGAGCTAAATTATAGCGTTCGAGTATTTTCGAGTGTGTATTTTTCGAATGTACACTCGAAACTGCTCTAAGTAGACAAATCTTGTTTATGAGGCCTAGATTTCAAAATTTTGCTTAAATATCAAGATCATCTGGGTCTATAGACCAACATGTCCTGATCATTAGCATGTTTCCAATAAAAATAGAAACCTGTTGAGCTAAATTATAGCGTTCGAGTCTTTTAGAGTGTGTATTATTCGAATGTACACTCGAAACTGCACTAAGTAGAAAATTCGTGTTTATGAGGCCTAGGCTTCAAAACTTGGATAAAATATCAAGATCATGTGGGTCTATAGACCAGATGTCCTGATAATTAGCATGTTTTCAATCAAAATAGACACCTCTTTAGCAAAATTATAGCGTTCGAGTCTTTTCGAGTGTGTATTTTTCGAATGTACAGTCGAAACTGCTCTAATTAGAAAAATCTTGTTTATGTGGCCTAGACTTCAAAATTTGGCTAAAATATCAAGATCATGTGGGGCTATAGACCAACATGCCCTGATCATTAGCATGTTTCAAATACAAGTAGACACATGTTGAGCTAAATTATAGCGTTCGGTTCTTTTCGAGTGTGTATTATTCGAATGTACACTCGAAACTACTCTAAGTAGAAAATTCGTATTTATGAGGCCTAGGCTTCAAAACTTGGCTAAAATATCAAAATCATGTGGGTCTATAGACCAACATGTCCTGATAATTAGCATGTTTTCAATCAAAATAGACACCTCTTGAGCTAAATTATAGCGTTCGAATCTTTTCGAGTGTGTATTTTTCGAATGTACACTCGAAACTGCTCTAAGTAGACAAATCTTGTTTATGTGGCCTAGACTTCAAAATTTAGCTAAAATATCAAGATCATGTGGGTCTATAGACCAACATGTCCTGATCATTAGCATGTTTCCAATCAAAATAGACACTTTTTGAGATAAATTATAGCGTTCGAGTCTTTTCGAGTGTGTATTTTTCGAATGTACACTCGAAACTCCTCTAAGTATAAAATTCGTGTTTATGAGGCCTAGGCTTCAAAACTTGGATAAAATATCAAGATCATATGGGTCTATAGACCAGATGTTCTGATAATTAGCATGTTTTCAATCAAAATAGACACCTCTTTAGCTAAATTATAGCGTTCGAGTCTTTTCGAGTGTGTATTTTTCGAATGTACACTCGAAACTGCTCTAAGTAGACAAATCTTGTTTATGAGGCCTAGACTTAAAAATTTAGCTAAAATATCAAGATCATCTGAATCTTTAGACCAACATGTCCTGATCATTAGCATGTTTCCAATAAAAATAGACACCGGTTGAGCTAAATTATAGCGTTCGAGTCTTTTCGAGTGTGTATTATATGAATGTACACTCGAAACTGCTCTAAGTTGAAAATTCGTGTTTATGAGGCCTAGCCTTCAAAACTTGGCTAACATATCTAGATCATATGGGTCTATAGACCAACATGTCTTGATAATTAGAATGTTTTCAATCAAAATAAACCTCTCTTGAGCTAAATTATAACGTTCGAGTCTTTTCGAGTGTGTATTTTTCGAATGTACACTCGAAACTTCTATAAGTAGACAAATCTTGTTTATGTGGCCTACACTTCAAAATTTTGCTAAAATATCTAGATCATCTGGGTCTATAGACCAACATGTCTTGATCATTAGCATGTTTCCAATAAAAATAGAAACCTGTTGAGCTAAATTATAGCGTTCGAGTCTTTTCGAGTGTGTATTATTCGAATGTACACTCGAAACTGCTCTAAGTAGAAAATTCGTGTTTATGAGGCCTAGGTTTCAAAACTTGGCTAAAATATCAAGATCATGTGGGTCTTTAGACCAACATGTCTTGGTAATTAGCATGTTTTCAATCAAAATAGACACCTCTTGAGATAAATTATAGCGTTCGAGTCTTTTCGAGTGTGTATTTTTCGAATGTACACTCGAAACTTCTCTAAGTAGACAAATCTTGTTTATGTGGCCTACACTTCAAAATTTAGCTAAAATATCAAGATCATGTGGGTCTATAGACCAACATGTCCTGATCATTAGCATGTTTCCAATCAAAATACACACCTCTTGAGATAAATTATAGCGTTCGAGTCTTTTCGAGTGTGTATATTTAGAATGTACACTCGAAACTGCTCTAAGTAGAAAATTCGTGTTTATGAGGCCTAGGCTTCAAAACTTGGCTAAAATATCAAGATCATGTGGGTCTATAGACCAACATGTCCTGATAATTAGCATGTTTTCAATCAAAATAGACATCTCTTGAGCTAAATTATAACGTTCGAGTCTTTTCGAGTGTGTATTTTTCGAATGTACACTCGAAACTGCTCTAAGTAGACAAATCTTGTTTATGAGGCCTAGACTTCCAAATTTAGCTAAAATACCAAGATCATCTGGGTCTATAGACCAACATGTCCTGATCATTAGCATGTTTCCAATAAAAATAGACACCGGTTGAGCTAAATTATAGCGTTCGAGTCTTTTCGAGTGTGTATTATATGAATGTACACTCGAAAAGCTCTAAGTAGAAAATTCGTGTTTATGAGGCCTAGGTTTCAAAACTTGGCTAACATATCAAGATCATGTGGGTCTATACACCAACATGTCCTGATCAATAGGATGTTTTCAATCAAAATAGACACCTCTTGAGCTAAATTATAGCGTTCGAGTCTTTTCGAGTGTGTATTTTTCGAATGTACACTCGAAACTTCTCTAAGTAGACAAATCTTGTTTATGTAGCCTACACTTCAAAATTTTGCTAAAATATCTAGATCATCTGGGTCTATAGACCAACATGTCCTGATCATTAGCATGTTTCCAATAAAAATAGAAACCTGTTGAGCTAAATTATAGCGTTCGAGTCTTTTCGAGTGTGTATTATTCGAATGTACACTCGAAACTGCTCTAAGTAGAAAATTCGTGTTTATGAGGCCTAGGTTTCAAAACTTGGCTAAAATATCAAGATCATGTGGGTCTATAGACCAACATGTCCTGATAATTAGCATGTTTTCAATCAAAATAGACATCTCTTGAGCTAAATTATAACGTTCGAGTCTTTTCGAGTGTGTATTTTTCGAATGTACACTCGAAACTGCTCTAAGTAGACAAATCTTGTTTATGAGGCCTAGACTTCCAAATTTAGCTAAAATACCAAGATCATCTGGGTCTATAGACCAACATGTCCTGATCATTAGCATGTTTCCAATAAAAATAGACACCGGTTGAGCTAAATTATAGCGTTCGAGTCTTTTCGAGTGTGTATTATATGAATGTACACTCGAAACTGCTCTAAGTAGAAAATTCGTGTTTATGAGGCCTAGCCTTAAAAACTTGGCTAACATATCAAGATCATGTGGGTCTATAGACCAACATGTCCTGATCAATAGCATGTTTTCAATCAAAATAGACACCTCTTGAGCTAAATTATAGCGTTCGAGTATTTTCGAGTGTGTATTTTTCGAATGTACACTCGAAACTGCTCTAAGTAGACAAATCTTGTTTATGAGGCCTAGATTTCAAAATTTTGCTTAAATATCAAGATCATCTGGGTCTATAGACCAACATGTCCTGATCATTAGCATGTTTCCAATAAAAATAGAAACCTGTTGATCTAAATTATAGCGTTCGAGTCTTTTCGAGTGTGTATTATTCGAATGTACACTCGAAACTGCTCTAAGTAGAAAATTCGTATTTATGAGGCCTAGGCTTCAAAACTTGGATAAAATATCAAGATCATGTGGGTCTATAGACCAACATGTCCTGATAATTAGCATGTTTTCAATCAAAATAGACACCTCTTGAGCTAAATTATAGCGTTCGAGTCTTTTCGAGTGTGTGTTTTTCGAATGTACACTCGAAACTGCTCTAAGTAGAAAAATCTTGTTTATGTGGCCTAGACTTCAAAATTTGGCTAAAATATCAAGATCATGTGGGTCTATAGACCAACATGTCCTGATAATTAGCATGTTTTCAATCAAAATAGACACCTCTTGAGCTAAATTATAGCGTTCGAGTCTTTTCGAGTGTGTACTTTTCGAATGTACACATGAAACTGCTCTAAGTAGACAAATCTTGTTTATGAGGCCTAGATTTCAAAATTTTGCTAAAATATCAAGATCACGTGGGTCTATAGACCAACATGTCCTGATCATTAGCATGTTTCCAATAAAAATAGAAACCTGTTGATCTAAATTATAGCGTTCGAGTCTTTTCGAGTGTGTATTATTCGAATGTACACACGAAACTGCTCTAAGTAGAAAATTCGTGTTTATGAGGTCTAGGCTTAAAAACTTGGATAAAATATCAAGATCATGTGGGTCTATAGACCAACATGTCCTGATAATTAGCATGTTTTCAATCAAAATAGACACCTCTTGAGCTAAATTATAGCGTTCGAGTCTTTTCGAGTGTGTATTTTACGAATGTACACTCGAAACTGCTCTAAGTAGAAAAATCTTGTTTATGTGGCCTAGACTTCAAAATTTGGCTAAAATATCAAGATCATGTGGGTCTATATACCAACATGTCCTGATAATTAGCATGTTTCCAATCAAAATAGACACCTCTTGAGATAAATTATAGCGTTCGAGTCTTTTCGAGTGTGTATTTTTTGAATGTACACTCGAAACTGCTCTAAGTAGAAAATTCGTGTTTATGAGGCCTAGGCTTCAAAACTTGGCTAAAATATCAAGATCATGTGGGTCTATAGACCAACATGTCCTGATAATTAGCATGTTTTCAATCAAAATAGACACCTCTGGAGCTAAATTATAGCGTTCGAGTCTTTTCGAGTGTGTATTTTTTGAATGTACACTCGAAACTGGTCTAAGTAGAAAAATCTTGTTTATGTGGCATAGGCTTCAAAATTTGGCTAAAATATCAAGATCATGTGGGTCTATAGACCAACATGTCCTGATGAATAGCATGTTTTCAATCAAAATTGACACCTCTTGAGCTAAATTATAGCGTTCGAGTCTTTTCGAGTGTGTATTTTTCGAATGTACACTCGAAACTGCTTTAAGTAGAAAAAACTTGTTTATGTGGCCTAGACTTCAAAATTTGGCTAAAATATCAAGATCATGTGGGTCTATAGACCAACATGTCCTGATCAATAGCATGTTTTCAATCAAAATAGACACCTCTTGAGCTAAATTATAGCGTTCGAGTCTTTTCGAGTGTGTATTTTTCGAATGTACATTCGAAACTGCTCTAAGTAAAAAAATCTTGTTTATGTGGCCTAGACTTCAAAATTTGGCTAAAATATCAAGATCATGTGGGTCTATAGACCAACATGTCCTGATCAATAGCATGTTTTCAATCAAAATAGACACCTCTTGAGCTAAATTATAGCGTTCGAGTCTTTTCGAGTGTGTATTTTTCGAATGTACACTCGAAACTGCTCTAAGTAGAAAAATCTTGTTTATGTGGCCTAGACTTCAAAATTTGGCTAAAATATCAAGATCATGTGGGTCTATAGACCAACATGTCCTGATAATTAGCATGTTTTCAATCAAAATAGACACCTCTTGAGCTAAATTATAGTGTTCTAGTCTTTTCGAGTGTGTATTTTTCGTATGTACACTCGAAACTGCTCTAAGTAGAAAAATCTTGTTTATGTGGCCTAGACTTCAAAATTTGGCTAAAATATCAAGATCATGTGGGTCTATAGACCAACATGTCCTGATAATTAGCATGTTTTCAATCAAAATAGACACCTCTTGAGCTAAATTATAGTGTTCGAGTCTTTTCGAGTGTGTACTTTTCGAATGTACACTCGAAACTGCTCTAAGTAGAAAAATCTTGTTTATGTGGCCTAGACATAAAAATTTGGCTAAAATATCAAGATCATGTGGGTCTATAGACCAACATGTCCTGATCATTAGCATGTTTTCAATCAAAATAGACACCTCTTGAGCTAAATTATAGCGTTCGAGTCTTTTCGAGTGTGTATTTTTCGAATGTACACTCGAAACTGCTCTAAGTAGAAAAATCTTGTTTATGTGGCCTAGACTTCAAAATTTGGCTAAAATATCAAGATCATGTGGGTCTATAGACCAACATGTCCTGATCATTAGCATGTTTCCAATCAAAATAGACACCTCTTGAGCTAAATTATAGCGTTCTAGTCTTTTCGAGTGTGTATTTTTCGAATGTACACTCGAAACTGCTCTAAGTAGAATATCCGTGTTTATGAGGCCTAGGCTTCAAAATTTGGATAAAATATAAAGATCATGTGGGTCTATAGACCAACATGTCCTGATAATTAGCATGTTTTCAATCAAAATAGACACCTCTTGAGCTAAATTATAGCGTTCGAGTCTTTTCGAGTGTGTATTTTTCGAATGTACACTCGAAACTGCTCTAAGTAGAAAAATCTTGTTTATGTGGCCTAGACTTCAAATTTTGGCTAAAATATCAAGATCATGTGGGTCTATAGACCAACATGTCCTGATCATTAGCATGTTTCCAATCAAAATAGAAACCTGTGGAGATAAATTATAGCGTTCGAGTCTTTTCGAGTGTGTATTATTCGAATGTACACTCGAAACTGCTCTAAGTAGAAAATTCGTGTTTATGAGGCCTAGGCTTCAAAACTTGGCTAAAATATCAAGATCATGTGGGTCTATAGACCAACATGTCCTGATAATTAGCATGTTTTCAATCAAAATAGACATCGGTTGAGCTAAATTATAGCGTTCGAGTATTTTCGAGTGTGTATTATTTGAATGTACACTCGAAACTGCTCTAAGTAGAAAATTCGTGTTTATCAGGCCTAGCCTTAAAAACTTGGATAACATATCAAGATCATGTGGGTCTATAGACCAACATATCCTGATCAATAGCATGTTTTCAATCAAAATAGACACCTCTTGAGCTAAATTATAGCGTTCGAGTCTTTTCGAGTGTGTATTTTTCGAATGTACACTCGAAACTGCTCTAAGTAGACAAATCTTGTTTATGAGGCCTAGATTTCAAAATTTTGCTAAAATATCAAGATCATCTGGGTCTATAGACCAACATTTCCTGATTATTAGCATGTTTCCAATAAAAATAGAAACCTGTTGAGCTAAATTATAGCGTTCGAGTCTTTTCGAGTGTGTATTATTTGAATGTACACTCGAAACTGCTCTAAGTAGAAAATTCGTGTTTATCAGGCCTAGCCTTAAAAACTTGGATAACATATCAAGATCATGTGGGTCTATAGACCAACATGTCCTGATCAATAGCATGTTTTCAATCAAAATAGACACCTCTTGAGCTAAATTATGGCGTTCGAGTCTTTTCGAGTGTGTATTATTCGAATGTACACTCGAAACTGCTCTAAGTAGAAAATTCGTGTTTATGAGGCCTAGGCTTCAAAACTTGGCTAAAATATCAAGATCATGTGGGTCTATAGACCAACATGTCCTGATAATTAGCATGTTTTCAATCAAAATAGACATCGGTTGAGCTAAATTATAGCGTTCGAGTCTTTTCGAGTGTGTATTATTTGAATGTACACTCGAAACTGCTCTAAGTAGAAAATTTGTGTTTATGAGGCCTTGCCTTCAAACCTTGGATAACATATCAAAATCATGTGGGTCTATAGACCAACATGTCCTGATCAATAGAATGTTTTCAATCAAAATAGACACCTCTTGAGCTAAATTATAGCGTTCGAGTCTTTTCGAGTGTGTATTTTTCGAATGTACACTCGAAACTGCTCTAAGTAGACAAATCTTGTTTATGAGGCCTAGATTTCAAAATTTTGCTAAAATATCAAGATCATCTGGATCTATAGACCAACATGTCCTGATCATTAGCATGTATCCAATAAAAATAGACACCTCTTGAGCTAAATTATAGCGTTCGAGTCTTTTCGAGTGTGTATTATTCGAATGTACACTCGAAACTGCTCTAAGTAGAAAATTCGTGTTTATGAGGCCTAGGCTTCAAAACTTGGATAAAATATCAAGATCATGTGGGTCTATAGACCAACATGTCCTGATAATTAGTATGTTTTCAATCATTATAGACACCTCTTGAGCTAAATTATAGCGTTCGAGTCTTTTCGAGTGTGTATTTTTCGAATGTACACTCGAAACTGCTCTAAGTAGAAAAATCTTGTTTATGTGGCCTAGACTTCAAAATTTGGCTAAAATATCAAGATCATGTGGGTCTATAGACCAACATGTCCTGATAATTAGCATGTTTTCAATCAAAATAGACACCTCTTCAGCTAAATTATAGCGTTCGAGTCTTTTCGAGTGTGTATTTTTCGAATGTACACTCGAAACTGCTCTAAGTAGAAAAATCTTGTTTATGTGGCCTAGACTTCAAAATTTGGCTAAAATATCAAGATCATGTGGGTCTATAGACCAACATGTCCTGATAATTAGCATGTTTTCAATCAAAATAGACACCTCTTGAGCTAAATTAAAGCGTTCGAGTCTTTTCGAGTGTGTATTTTTCGAATGTACACTCGAAACTGCTCTAAGTAGAAAAATCTTGTTTATGTGGCCTAGACTTCAAAATTTGGCTAAAATATCAAGATCATGTAGGTCTATAGACCAACAAGTCCTGATCATTAGCATGTTTCCAATAAAAATAGACACCGGTTGAGCTAAATTATAGCGTTCGAGTCTTTTCGAGTGTGTATTTTTCGAATATACACTCGAAACTGCTCTAAGTAGAAAATTCATGTGTATGAGGCCTAGGCTTCAAAACTTGGCTAAAATATTAAGATCATGTGGGTCTATAGACCAACATGTCCTGATAATTAGCATGTTTTCAATCAAAATAGACATCTCTTGAGATAAATTATAACGTTCGAGTCTTTTCGAGTGTGTATTTTTCGAATGTACACTCGAAACTGCTCTAAGTAGAAAAATCTTGTTTATGTGGCCTAAACTTCAAAATTTGGCTAAAATATCAAGATCATATTGGTCTATAGACCAACATGTCCTGATCATTAGCATGTTTCCAATCAAAATAGACACCTCTTGAGCTAAATTATAGCGTTCGAGTCTTTTCGAGTGTGTATTTTTCGAATATACACTCGAAACTGCTCTAAGTAGAAAATTCGTGTGTATGAGGCCTAGGGTTCAAAACTTGGATAAAATATCAAGATCATGTGGGACTATAGACCAACATGTCCTGATAATTAGCATGTTTTCAATCAAAATAGACACCTCTTGAGCTAAATTATAACGTTCGAGTCTTTTCGAGTGTGTATTTTTCGAGTGTACACTCGAAACTGCTCTAAGTAGAAAAATCTTGTTTATGTGGCCTAGACTTCAAAATTTGGATAAAATATCAAGATCATGTGGGTCTATAGACCAACATGTCCTGATCAATAGCATGTTTTCAATCAAAATAGACACCTCTTGAGCTAAATTATAGCGTTCGAGTCTTTTCGAGTGTGTATTTTTCGAATGTACACTCGAAACTGCTCTAAGTAGACAAATCTTGTTTATGAGGCCTAGATTTCAAAATTTTGCTAAAATATCAAGATCATCTGGATCTATAGACCAACATGTCCTGATCATTAGCATGTTTCCAATAAAAATAGAAACATGTTGAGCTAAATTATAACGTTCGAGTCTTTTCGAGTGTGTATTATTCGAATGTACACTCGAAACTGCTCTAAGTAGAAAATCCGTGTTTATGAGGCCTAGGCTTCAAAACTTGGCTAAAATATCAAGATCATGTGGGTCTATAGACCAACATGTCCTGATAATTAGCATGTTTTCAATCAAAATAGACACCTCTTGAGCTAAATTATAGCGTTCGAGTCTTTTCGAGTGTGTATTTTTCGAATGTACAGTCGAAACTTCTCTAAGTAGACAAATCTTGTTTATGAGGCCTAGAATTCAAAATTTAGCTAAAATATCAAGATCATGTGGGTCTAAATACCAGGATGTCCTGATCATTAGCATGTTTCCAATCAAAATAGACACCGGTTGAGCTAAATTATAGCGTTCGAGTCTTTTCGAGCGTTTATTTTTCGAATGTACACTCGAAACTGCTCTAAGTAGAAAATTCGTGTTTATGAGGCCTAGGCTTCAAAACTTGGCTAAAATATCAAGATCATGTGGGTCTATAGACCAACATGTCCTGATAATTAGCATGTTTTCAATCAAAATAGACACCTCTTGATCTAAATTATAGCGTTCGATTCTTTTCGAGTGTGTATTTTTAGAATGTACACTCGAAACTGCTCTAACTAGACAAATCTTGTTTATGAGGCCTAGATTTCAAATTTTGCTAAAATATCAAGATCATATGGGTCTATAGACCAACATGTCCTGATCATTAACATGTTTCCAATAAAAATATACACCTGTTGAGCTAAATTATAGCGTTCGAGTCTTTTCGAGTGTGTATTATTTGAATGTACACTCGTAGCTGCTATAAGTAGAAAATTCGTGTTTATGAGGCCTAGGCTTCAAAACTTGGCTAAAATATCAAGATCATGTGGGTTTATAGACTAACATGTCCTGATAATTAGCATGTTTTCAATCATAATAGACCTCTCTTGAGCTAAATTATAACGTTCGAGTCTTTTCGAGTGTGTATTTTTCGAATGTACACTCGAAACTGCTCTAAGTAGACAAATCTTGTTTATGAGGCCTAGACTTCAAAATTTAGCTAAAATATCAAGATCATCTGGGTATGTATACCAACATGTCCTGATCATTAGCATGTTTTCAATCAAAATAGACACCTCTTGATCTAAATTATAGCGTTCGATTCTTTTCGAGTGTGTATTTTTCGAATGTACACTCGAAACTGCTCTAAGTAGACAAATCTTGTTTATGAGGCCTAGATTTCAAATTTTGCTAAAATATCAAGATCATATGGGTCTATAGACCAACATGTCCTGATCATTAGCATGTTTCCAATAAAAATATACACCGGTTGAGCTAAATTATATCGTTCGAGTCTTTTCGAGTGTGTATTATTTGAATGTACACTCGAAGCTGCTCTAAGTAGAAAATTCGTGTTTATGAGGCCTAGGCTTCAAAACTTGGCTAAAATATCAAGATCATGTGGGTTTATAGACTAACATGTCCTGATTATTAGCATGTTTTCAATTATAATAGACCTCTCTTGAGCTAAATTATAACGTTCGAGTCTTTTCGAGTGTGTATTTTTCGAATGTACACTCGAAACTGCTCTAAGTAGACAAATCTTGTTTATGAGGCCTAGACTTCAAAATTTAGCTAAAATATCAAGATCATCTGAATCTATAGACCAACATGTCCTGATTATTAGCATGTTTCCAATAAAAATAGACACCGGTTGAGCTAAATTATAGC
>NC_039366.1:202024936-202038972 GCF_003573695.1 Papaver somniferum | reverse complement strand
CTAAATTATAACGTTCGAGTCTTTTCGAGTGTGTATTTTTCGAATGTACACTCGAAACTGCTCTAAGTAGACAAATCTTGTTTATGAGGCCTAGACTTCAAAATTTAGCTAAAATATCAAGATCATCTGGGTCTATAGACCAACATATCCTGATCATTAGCATGTTTCCAATAAAAATAGACACCGGTTGAGCTAAATTATAGCGTTCGAGTCTTTTCGAGTGTGTATTATTTGAATGTACACTTGATACTGCTTTAAGTAGAAAATTCGTGTTTATGAGGCCTAGCCTTCAAAACTTGGCTAACATATCAAGATCATGTGGGTCTATAGACCAACATGTCTTGATAATTAGAATGTTTTCAATCAAAATAAACCTCTCTTGAGCTAAATTATAACGTTCGAGTCTTTTCGAGTGTGTATTTTTCGAATGTACACTCGAAACTGCTCTAAGTAGACAAATCTTGTTTATGAGGCCTAGACTTCAAAATTTAGCTAAAATATCAAGATCATATGGGTATATAGACGAACATATCCTGATCATTAGCATGTTTCCAATAAAAATAGACACCGGTTGAGCAAAATTATAGCGTTCGAGTCTTTTCGAGTGTGTATTATTTGAATGTACACTTGATACTGCTTTAAGTAGAAAATTCGTGTTTATGAGGCCTAGCCTTTAAAACTTGGCTAACATATCAAGATCATGTGGGTCTATAGACCAACATGTCCTGATCAATAGCTTGTTTTCAATCAAAATAGACACCTCTTGAGCTAAATTATAGCATTCGAGTCTTTTCGAGTGTGTATTTTTCGAATGTACACTCGAAACTTCTCTAAGTAGACAAATCTTGTTTATGTAGCCTACACTTCAAAATTTTGCTAAAATATCTAGATCATCTGGGTCTATAGACCAACATGTCCTGATCATTAGCATGTTTCAAAAAAAATAGAAACCTGTTGAGCTAAATTATAGCGTTCGAGTCTTTTCGAGTGTGTATTATTTGAATGTACACTTGATACTGCTTTAAGTAGAAAATTCGTGTTTATGAGGCCTAGCCTTTAAAACTTGGCTAACATATCAAGATCATGTGGGTCTATAGACCAACATGTCCTGATAATTAGCATGTTTTCAATCAAAATAGACACCTCTTGAGCTAAATTATAGCGTTCGAGTATTTTCGATTGTGTATTTTTCGAATGTACACTCGAAACTGTTCTAAGTAGACAAATCTTGATTATGAGGCCTAGATTTCAAAATTTTGCTTAAATATCAAGATCATCTGGGTCTATAGACCAACATGTCCTGATCATTAGCATGTTTCCAATAAAAATAGAAACCTCTTGAGCTAAATTATAGCGTTCGAGTCTTTTCGAGTGTGTATTATTCGAATGTACACTCGAAACTGCTCTAAGAAGAAAATTCGTGTTTATGAGGCCTAGGCTTCAAAACTTGGCTAAAATATCAAGATCATATGGGTCTATAGACCAGATGTCCTGATAATTAGCATGTTTTCAATCAAAATAGACACCTCTTTAGCTAAATTATAGCGTTCGAGTCTTTTCGAGTGTGTATTTTTCGAATGTACACTCGAAACTGCTCTAAGTAGACAAATCTTGTTTATGAGGCCTAGACTTAAAAATTTAGCTAAAATATCAAGATCATTTGAATCTTTAGACCAACATGTCCTGATCATTAACATGTTTCCAATAAAAATAGACACCGGTTGAGCTAAATTATAGCGTTCGAGTCTTTTCGAGTGTGTATTATATGAATGTACACTCGAAACTGCTCTAAGTTGAAAATTCGTGTTTATGAGGCCTAGCCTTCAAAACTTGGCTAACATATCTAGATCATGTGGGTCTATAGACCAACATGTCTTGATAATTAGAATGTTTTCAATCAAAATAAACCTCTCTTGAGCTAAATTATAACGTTCGAGTCTTTTCGAGTGTGTATTTTTCGAATGTACACTCGAAACTGCTCTAAGTAGACAAATCTTGTTTATGAGGCCTAGACTTCAAAATTTAGCTAAAATATCAAGATCATCTGGGTCTATAGACCAACATATCCTGATCATTAGCATGTTTCCAATAAAAATAGACACCGGTTGAGCTAAATTATAGCGTTCGAGTCTTTTCGAGTGTGTATTATTTGAATGTACACTTGATACTGCTCTAAGTAGAAAATTCGTGTTTATGAGGCCTAGCCTTCAAAACTTGGCTAACATATCAAGATCATGTGGGTCTATAGACCAACATGTCCTGATCAATAGCATGTTTTCAATCAAAATAGACACCTCTTGAGCTAAATTATAGCGTTCGAGTCTTTTCGAGTGTGTATTTTTCGAATGTACACTCGAAACTGCTCTAAGTAGACAAATCTTGTTTATGAGGCCTAGATTTCAAAATTTTGCTAAAATATCAAGATCATCTGGGTCTATAGACCAACATGTCCTGATCATTAGCATGTTTCAAAAAAAAATAGAAACCTGTTGAGCTAAATTATAGCGTTCGAGTCTTTTCGAGTGTGTATTATTCGAATGTACACTCGAAACTGCTCTAAGTAGAAAATTCGTGTTTATGAGGCCTAGGATTCAAAACTTGGATAAAATATCAAGATAATGTGGGTCTATAGACCAACATGTCTTGATAATTAGCATGTTTTCAATCAAAATAGACACCTCTTGAGCTAACTTATAGCGCTCGAGTCTTTTCGAGTGTGTATTTTTCGAATGTACAGTCGAAACTGCTCTAAGTAGACAAATCTTGTTTATGAGGCCTAGACTTCCAAATTTAGCTATAATACCAAGATCATCTGGGTCTATAGACCAACATGTCCTGATCATTAGCATGTTTCCAATAAAAATAGACACCGGTTGAGCTAAATTATAGCGTTCGAGTCTTTTCGAGTGTGTATTATATGAATGTACACTCGAAACTGCTCTAAGTAGAAAATTCGTGTTTATGAGGCCTAGCCTTAAAAACTTGGCTAACATATCAAGATCATGTGGGTCTATAGACCAACATGTCCTGATCAATAGCATGTTTTCAATCAAAATAGACACCTCTTGAGCTAAATTATAGCGTTCGAGTATTTTCGAGTGTGTATTTTTCGAATGTACACTCGAAACTGCTCTAAGTAGACAAATCTTGTTTATGAGGCCTAGATTTCAAAATGTTGCTAAAATATCAAGATTATCTGGGTCTATAGACCAACATGTCCTGATCATTAGCATGTTTCCAATAAAAATAGAAACATGTTGAGCTAAATTATAGTGTTCGAGTCTTTTCGAGTGTGTATTATTCGAATGTACACTCGAAACTGCTCTAAGTAGAAAATTCGTGTTTATGAGGCCTAGGCTTCAAAACTTGGCTAAAATATCAAGATCATGTGGGTCTATAGACCAACATGTCCTGATAATTAGCATGTTTTCAATCAAAATAGACATCTCTTGAGCTAAATTATAGTGTTCGAGTCTTTTCGAGTTTGTATTTTTCGAATGTACACTCGAACATGCTCTAAGTAGAAAAATCTTGTTTTTGTGGCCTAGAATTCAAAATTTGGCTAAAATATCTAGATCATGTGGGTCTATAGACCAACATGTCCTGATAATTAGCATGTTTCCAATCAAAATAGAAACCTGTGGAGCTAAATTATAGCGTTCGAGTCTTTTCGAGTGTGTATTATTCGAATGTACACTCGAAACTGCTCTAAGTAGAAAATTCGTGTTTATGAGGCCTAGCCTTAAAAACTTGGATAAAATATCAAGATCATGTGGGTCTATAGACCAACATGTGCTGATCATTAACATGTTTCCAATCAAAATAGACACCTCTTGAGCTAAATTACAGCGTTCGAGTCTTTTCGAGTGTGTATTATTCGAATGTACACTAGAAACTGCTATAAGTAGCAAATTCGTGTTTATGAGGCATAGGCTTCAAAACTTGGATAAAATATCAAGATCATGTGGGTCTATAGACCAACATGTCCTGATAATTAGCATGTTTCCAATAAAAATAGAAACCTGTTGAGCTAAATTACAGCGTTCGAGTCTTTTCGAGTGTGTATTATTCGAATGTACACTAGAAACTGCTATAAGTAGCAAATTCGTGTTTATGAGGCATAGGCTTCAAAACTTGGATAAAATATAAAGATCATGTGGGTCTATAGACCAACATGTCCTGATAATTAGCATGTTTTCAATCAAAATAGACACCTCTTGAGCTAAATTATAGCGTTCGAGTCTTTTCGAGTGTGTATTTTTCGAATGTACACTCGAAACTGCTCTAAGTAGAAAAATCTTGTTTATGTGGCCTAGACTTCAAAATTTGGCTAAAATATCAAGATCATGTGGGTCTATAGACCAACATGTCCTGATAATTAGCATGTTTCCAATCAAAATAGAAACCTGTGGAGCTAAATTATAGCGTTCGAGTCTTTTCGAGTGTGTATTATTCGAATGTACACTCGAAACTACTCTAAGTAGAAAATTCGTGTTTATGAGGCCTAGGCTTTAAAACTTGGCTAAAATATCAAGATCATGATGGCCTATAGACCAACATGTCCTGATAATTAGCATGTTTTCAATCAAAATAGACATCGGTTGAGCTAAATTATAGCGTTCGAGTCTTTTCGAGTGTGTATTATTTGAATGTACACTCGAAACTGCTCTAAGTAGAAAAATCTTGTTTATGTGGCCTAGACTTCAAAATTTGGCTAAAATATCAAGATCATGTGGGTCTATAGACCAACATGTCATGATAATTAGCATGTTTCCAATCAAAATAGAAACCTGTGGAGCTAAATTATAGCGTTCGAGTCTTTTCGAGTGTGTATTATTCGAATGTACACTCGAAACTGCTCTAAGTAGAAAATTCGTGTTTATGAGGCCTAGGCTTCAAAACTTGGCTAAAATATCAAGATCATGTGGGTCTATAGACCAACATGTCCTGATAATTAGCATGTTTTCAATCAAAATAGACATCGGTTGAGCTAAATTATAGCGTTCGAGTCTTTTCGAGTGTGTATTATTTGAATGTACACTCGAAACTGCTCTAAGTAGAAAATTTGTGTTTATGAGGCCTTGCCTTCAAACCTTGGATAACATATCAAAATCATGTGGGTCTATAGACCAACATGTCCTGATCAATAGAATGTTTTCAATCAAAATAGACACCTCTTGAGCTAAATTATAGCGTTCGAGTCTTTTCGAGTGTGTATTTTTCGAATGTACACTCGAAACTGCTCTAAGTAGACAAATCTTGTTTATGAGGCCTAGATTTCAAAATTTTGCTAAAATATCAAGATCATGTGGGTCTATAGACGAACATATCCTGATAATTAGTATGTTTTCAATCAAAATGGAAACCTGTTGAGCTAAATTATAGCGTTCGAGTCTTTTCGAGTGTGTATTATTCGAATGTACACTCGAAATTGCTCTAAGTAGAAAATTCGTGTTTATGAGGCCTAGGCTTCAAAACTTGGCTAAAATATCAAGATCATGTGGGTCTATAGACCAACATGTCCTGATAATTAGCATGTTTTCAATCAAAATAGACACCTCTTGAGCTAAATTATAGCGTTCGAGTCTTTTCGAATGTACAGTCGAAACTGCTCTAAGTAGAAAAATCTTGTTTATGTGGCCTAGACTTCAAAATTTGGCTAAAATATCAAGATCATGTGGGTTTATAGACCAACATGTCCTGATCATTAGCATGTTTCCAATCAAAATAGACACCTCTTGAGCTAAATTATAGCGTTCGAGTCTTTTCGAGTGTGTATTTTTCGAATGTACACTCGAAACTGCTCTAAGTAGAAAATTCGTGTTTATGAGGCCTAGGCTTCAAAACTTGGCTAAAATATCAAGATCATGTGGGTCTATAGACCAACATGTCCTGATAATTAGCATGTTTTCAATCAAAATAGACACCTCTTGAGATAAATTATAGCGTTCGAGTCTTTTCGAGTGTGTATTTTTCGAATGTACACTCGAAACTGCTCTAAGTAGAAAAATCTTGTTTATGTGTCCTAGACTTCAAAATTTGGCTAAAATATAAAGATCATGTGGGTCTATAGACCAACATGTCCTGATCATTAGAATGTTTCCAATCAAAATAGACACCTCTTGAGCTAAATTATAGCGTTCGAGTCTTTTCGAGTGTGTATTTTTCGAATGTACACTCGAAACTGCTCTAAGTAGAAAATTCGTGTTTATGAGGCCTAGGCTTCAAAACTTGGAAAAAATATCAAGATCATGTGGATCTATAGACCAACATGTCCTGATCATTAGCATGTTTCCAATAAAAATAGACACCTCTTGAGCTAAATTATAGCGTTCGAGTCTTTTCGAGTGTGTATTTTTCGAATGTACACTCGAAACTGCTCTAAGTAGAAAATTCGTGTTTATGAGGCCTAGGCTTCAAAACTTGGCTAAAATATCAAGATCATGTGGGTCTATAGACCAACATGTCCTGATAATTAGCATGTTTTCAATCAAAATAGAAACCTGTTGAGCTAAATTATAGCGTTCGAGTCTTTTCGAGTGTGTATTTTTCGAATGTACACTCGAAACTGCTCTAAGTAGAAAATTCGTGTTTATGAGGCCTAGGCTTCAAAACATGGCTAAAATATCAAGATCATGTGGGTCTATAGACCAACATGTCATGATAATTAGCATGTTTTCAATCAAAATAGACATCGGTTGAGCTAAATTATAGCGTTCGAGTCTTTTCGAGTGTGTATTTTTCGAATGTACACTCGAAACTGCTCTAAGTAGAAAATTCGTGTTTATGAGGCCTAGGCTTCAAAACTTGGCTAAAATATCAAGATCATGTGGGTCTATAGACCAACATGTCCTGATAATTAGCATGTTTTCAATCAAAATAGACATCTCTTGAGCTAAATTATAACGTTCGAGTCTTTTCGAGTGTGTATTTTTCGAATGTACACTCGAAACTGCTCTAAGTAGACAAATCTTGTTTATGAGGCCTAGATTTCAAAATTTTGCTAAAATATCAAGATCATTTGGGTCTATAGACCAACATGTCCTGATCATTAGCATATTTCCAATAATAATAGACACCGGTTGAGCTAAATTATAGCGTTCGAGTCTTTTCGAGTGTGTATTATATGAATGTACACTCGAAACTGCTCTAAGTAGAAAATTCGTGTTTATGAGGCCTAGGTTTCAAAACTTGGCTAACATATCAAGATCATGTGGGTCTATACACCAACATGTCCTGATCAATAGGATGTTTTCAATCAAAATAGACACCTCTTGAGCTAAATTATAGCGTTCGAGTCTTTTCGAGTGTGTATTTTTCGAATGTACACTCGAAACTTCTCTAAGTAGACAAATCTTGTTTATGTAGCCTACACTTCAAAATTTTGCTAAAATATCTAGATCATCTGGGTCTATAGACCAACATGTCCTGATCATTAGCATGTTTCCAATAAAAATAGAAACCTGTTGAGCTAAATTATAGCGTTCGAGTCTTTTCGAGTGTGTATTATTCGAATGTACACTCGAAACTGCTCTAAGTAGAAAATTCGTGTTTATGAGGCCTAGGTTTCAAAACTTGGCTAAAATATCAAGATCATGTGGGTCTATAGACCAACATGTCCTGATAATTAGCATGTTTTCAATCAAAATAGACATCTCTTGAGCTAAATTATAACGTTCGAGTCTTTTCGAGTGTGTATTTTTCGAATGTACACTCGAAACTGCTCTAAGTAGACAAATCTTGTTTATGAGGCCTAGACTTCCAAATTTAGCTAAAATACCAAGATCATCTGGGTCTATAGACCAACATGTCCTGATCATTAGCATGTTTCCAATAAAAATAGACACCGGTTGAGCTAAATTATAGCGTTCGAGTCTTTTCGAGTGTGTATTATATGAATGTACACTCGAAACTGCTCTAAGTAGAAAATTCGTGTTTATGAGGCCTAGCCTTAAAAACTTGGCTAACATATCAAGATCATGTGGGTCTATAGACCAACATGTCCTGATCAATAGCATGTTTTCAATCAAAATAGACACCTCTTGAGCTAAATTATAGCGTTCGAGTATTTTCGAGTGTGTATTTTTCGAATGTACACTCGAAACTGCTCTAAGTAGACAAATCTTGTTTATGAGGCCTAGATTTCAAAATTTTGCTTAAATATCAAGATCATCTGGGTCTATAGACCAACATGTCCTGATCATTAGCATGTTTCCAATAAAAATAGAAACCTGTTGAGCTAAATTATAGCGTTCGAGTCTTTTAGAGTGTGTATTATTCGAATGTACACTCGAAACTGCACTAAGTAGAAAATTCGTGTTTATGAGGCCTAGGCTTCAAAACTTGGATAAAATATCAAGATCATGTGGGTCTATAGACCAGATGTCCTGATAATTAGCATGTTTTCAATCAAAATAGACACCTCTTTAGCAAAATTATAGCGTTCGAGTCTTTTCGAGTGTGTATTTTTCGAATGTACAGTCGAAACTGCTATAATTAGAAAAATCTTGTTTATGTGGCCTAGACTTCAAAATTTGGTTAAAATATCAAGATCATGTGGGGCTATAGACCAACATGCCCTGATCATTAGCATGTTTCAAATACAAGTAGACACATGTTGAGCTAAATTATAGCGTTCGGTTCTTTTCGAGTGTGTATTATTCGAATGTACACTCGAAACTGCTCTAAGTAGAAAATTCGTATTTATGAGGCCTAGGCTTCAAAACTTGGCTAAAATATCAAAATCATGTGGGTCTATAGACCAACATGTCCTGTTAATTAGCATGTTTTCAATCAAAATAGACACCTCTTGAGCTAAATTATAGCGTTCGAATCTTTTCGAGTGTGTATTTTTCGAATGTACACTCGAAACTGCTCTAAGTAGACAAATCTTGTTTATGTGGCCTAGACTTCAAAATTTAGCTAAAATATCAAGATCATGTGGGTCTATAGACCAACATGTCCTGATCATTAGCATGTTTCCAATCAAAATAGACACTTTTTGAGATAAATTATAGCGTTCGAGTCTTTTCGAGTGTGTATTTTTCGAATGTACACTCGAAACTCCTCTAAGTATAAAATTCGTGTTTATGAGGCCTAGGCTTCAAAACTTGGATAAAATATCAAGATCATATGGGTCTATAGACCAGATGTCCTGATAATTAGCATGTTTTCAATCAAAATAGACACCTCTTTAGCTAAATTATAGCGTTCGAGTCTTTTCGAGTGTGTATTTTTCGAATGTACACTCGAAACTGCTCTAAGTAGACAAATCTTGTTTATGAGGCCTAGACTTAAAAATTTAGCTAAAATATCAAGATCATCTGAATCTTTAGACCAACATGTCCTGATCATTAGCATGTTTCCAATAAAAATAGACACCGGTTGAGCTAAATTATAGCGTTCGAGTCTTTTCGAGTGTGTATTATATGAATGTACACTCGAAACTGCTCTAAGTTGAAAATTCGTGTTTATGAGGCCTAGCCTTCAAAACTTGGCTAACATATCTAGATCATATGGGTCTATAGACCAACATGTCTTGATAATTAGAATGTTTTCAATCAAAATAAACCTCTCTTGAGCTAAATTATAACGTTCGAGTCTTTTCGAGTGTGTATTTTTCGAATGTACACTCGAAACTTCTCTAAGTAGACAAATCTTGTTTATGTGGCCTACACTTCAAAATTTTGCTAAAATATCTAGATCATCTGGGTCTATAGACCAACATGTCCTGATCATTAGCATGTTTCCAATAAAAATAGAAACCTGTTGAGCTAAATTATATCGTTCGAGTCTTTTCGAGTGTGTATTATTCGAA
Source organism: Papaver somniferum (assembly GCF_003573695.1). Taxonomy (NCBI): domain Eukaryota; kingdom Viridiplantae; phylum Streptophyta; class Magnoliopsida; order Ranunculales; family Papaveraceae; genus Papaver; species Papaver somniferum. The sequence continues at coordinate 202,029,155 of NC_039366.1, read as the reverse complement.
TGTACACTCGAAACTGCTCTAAGTAGAAAATTCGTGTTTATGAGGCCTAGGTTTCAAAACTTGGCTAAAATATCAAGATCATGTGGGTCTTTAGACCAACATGTCTTGGTAATTAGCATGTTTTCAATCAAAATAGACACCTCTTGAGATAAATTATAGCGTTCGAGTCTTTTCGAGTGTGTATTTTTCGAATGTACACTCGAAACTTCTCTAAGTAGACAAATCTTGTTTATGTGGCCTACACTTCAAAATTTAGCTAAAATATCAAGATCATGTGGGTCTATAGACCAACATGTCCTGATCATTAGCATGTTTCCAATCAAAATACACACCTCTTGAGATAAATTATAGCGTTCGAGTCTTTTCGAGTGTGTATATTTAGAATGTACACTCGAAACTGCTCTAAGTAGAAAATTCGTGTTTATGAGGCCTAGGCTTCAAAACTTGGCTAAAATATCAAGATCATGTGGGTCTATAGACCAACATGTCTTGATAATTAGCATGTTTTCAATCAAAATAGACATCTCTTGAGCTAAATTATAACGTTCGAGTCTTTTCGAGTGTGTATTTTTCGAATGTACACTCGAAACTGCTCTAAGTAGACAAATCTTGTTTATGAGGCCTAGATTTCAAAATTTTGCTAAAATATCAAGATCATTTGGGTCTATAGACCAACATGTCCTGATCATTAGCATATTTCCAATAATAATAGACACCGGTTGAGCTAAATTATAGCGTTCGAGTCTTTTCGAGTGTGTATTATATGAATGTACACTCGAAACTGCTCTAAGTAGAAAATTCGTGTTTATGAGGCCTAGGTTTCAAAACTTGGCTAACATATCAAGATCATGTGGGTCTATACACCAACATGTCCTGATCAATAGGATGTTTTCAATCAAAATAGACACCTCTTGAGCTAAATTATAGCGTTCGAGTCTTTTCGAGTGTGTATTTTTCGAATGTACACTCGAAACTTCTCTAAGTAGACAAATCTTGTTTATGTAGCCTACACTTCAAAATTTTGCTAAAATATCTAGATCATCTGGGTCTATAGACCAACATGTCCTGATCATTAGCATGTTACCAATAAAAATAGAAACCTGTTGAGCTAAATTATAGCGTTCGAGTCTTTTCGAGTGTGTATTATTCGAATGTACACTCGAAACTGCTCTAAGTAGAAAATTCGTGTTTATGAGGCCTAGGTTTCAAAACTTGGCTAAAATATCAAGATCATGTGGGTCTTTAGACCAACATGTCTTGGTAATTAGCATGTTTTCAATCAAAATAGACACCTCTTGAGATAAATTATAGCGTTCGAATCTTTTCGAGTGTGTATTTTTCGAATGTACACTCGAAACTGCTCTAAGTAGAAAAATCTTGTTTATGTGGCCTACACTTCAAAATTTAGCTAAAATATCAAGATCATGTGGGTTTATAGAACAACATGTCCTGATCATTAGCATGTTTCGAATCAAAATACACACCTCTTGAGATAAATTATAGCGTTCGAGTCTTTTCGAGTGTGTATTATTCGAATGTACACTCGAAACTGCACTAAGTAGAAAATTCGTGTTTATGAGGCCTAGGCTTCAAAACTTGGATAAAATATCAAGATCATGTGGGTCTATAGACCAGATGTCCTGATAATTAGCATGTTTTCAATAAAAATAGACACCTCTTTAGAAAAATTATAGCGTTAGAGTCTTTTCGAGTGTGTATTTTTCGAATGTACAGTCGAAACTGCTCTAATTAGAAAAATCTTGTTTATGTGGCCTAGACTTCAAAATTTGGCTAAAATATCAAGATCATGTGGCGCTATAGACCAACATGCCCTGATCATTAGCATGTTTCCAATACAAGTAGACACATGTTGAGCTAAATTATAGCGTTCGATTCTTTTCGAGTGTGTATTATTCGAATTTACACTCGAAACTGCTCTAAGTAGAAAATTCGTATTTATGAGGCCTAGGCTTCTAAACTTGGCTAAATATCAAAATCATGTGGGTTTATAGACCAACAAGTCCTGATAATTAGCATGTTTTCAATCAAAATAGACACCTCTTGAGCTAAATTATAGCGTTCGAATCTTTTCGAGTGTGTATTTTTCGAATGTACACTCGAAACTGCTCTAAGTAGAAAAATCTTTTTTATGAGGCCTAGACTTCAAAATTTGGCTAAAATATCAAGATCATGTGGGTCTATAGACCAACATGTCCAGATAATTAGCATGTTTTCAATCAAAATAGACACCTGTTGAGCTAAATTATAGCGTTCGTGTCTTTTCGAGTGTGTATTTTTCGAATGTACAATCGAAACTGCTCTAAGTAGACAAATCTTGTTTATGTGGCCTAGACTTCAAAATTTAGCTAAAATATCAAGATCATGTGGGTCTATAGACCAACATGTCCTGATCATTAGCATGTTTCCAATGAAAATAGACACTTTTTGAGATAAATTATAGCGTTCGAGTCTTTTCGAGTGTGTATTTTTCGAATGTACACTCGAAACTCCTCTAAGTATAAAATTCGTGTTTATGAGGCCTAGGCTTCAAAACTTGGCTAAAATATCAAGATCATGTAGGTCTATATACCAACATGTCCTGATAATTAGCATGTTTTCAATCAAAATAGACATCTCTTGAGCTAAATTATAACGTTCGAGTCTTTTCGAGTATGTATTTTTCGAATGTACACTCGAAACTGCTCTAAGTAGACAAATCTTGTTTATGAGGCCTAGATTTCAAAATTTTGCTAAAATATCAAGATCATCTGGGTCTATAGACCAACATGTCATGATCATTAGCATGTTTCCAATAAAAATAGAAACCTATTGAGCTAAATTATAGCGTTCGAGTCTTTTCGAGTGTGTATTTTTCGAATGTACACTCGAAACTCCTCTAAGTATAAAATTCGTGTCTATGAGGCCTAGGCTTCAAAACTTGGCTAAAATATCAAGATCATGTAGGTTTATAGACCAACATGTCCTGATAATTAGCATTTTTTCAATCAAAATAGACATCTCTTGAGCTAAATTATAACGTTCGAGTCTTTTCGAGTGTGTATTTTTCGAATGTACACTCGAAACTGCTCTAAATAGACAAATCTTGTTTATGAGGCCTAGATTTCAAAATTTTGCTAAAATATCAAGATCATCTGGGTCTATAGACCAACATGTCCTGATCATTAGCATGTTTCCAATAAAAATAGAAACCTGTTGAGCTAAATTATAGCGTTCGAGTCTTTTCGAGTGTGTATTATTCGAATGTACACTCGAAACTGCTCTAAGTAGAAAATTCGTGTTTATGAGGCCTAGGTTTCAAAACTTGGCTAAAATATCAAGATCATGTGGGTCTTTAGACCAACATGTCCTGATAATTAGTATGTTTTCAATCAAAATAGACACCTCTTGAGCTAAATTATAGCGTTCGAGTCTTTTCGAGTGTGTATTTTTCGAATGTACACTCGAAACTTCTCTAAGTAGACAAATCTTGTTTATGTGGCCTACACTTTAAAATTTAGCTAAAATATCAAGATCATGTGAGTCTATAGAACAACATGTCCTGATCATTAGCATGTTTCCAATCAAAATACACACCTCTTGAGATAAATTATAGCGTTCGAGTCTTTTCGAGTGTGTATTTTTCGAATGTACACTCGAAACTGCTCTAAGTAGAAAATTCGTGTTTATGAGGCCTAGGCTTCAAAACTTGGCTAAAATATCAAGATCATGTGGGTCTATAGACCAACATGTCATGATAATTAGCATGTTTTCAATCAAAATATACATCTCTTGAGCTAAATAATAACGTTCGAGTCTTTTCGAGTGTGTATTTTCCGAATGTACACTCGAAACTGCTCTAAGTAGACAAATCTTGTTTATGAGGCCTAGACTTCAAAATCTAGCTAAAATATCAAGATCATCTGGGTCTATAGACCAACATGTCCTGATCATTAGCATGTTTCCAATAATAATAGTCACCGGTTGAGCTAAATTATAGCGTTCGAGTCTTTTCGAGTGTGTATTATATGAATGTACACTCGAAGCTGCTCTAAGTAGAAAATTCGTGTTTATGAAGCCTAGCCTTCAAAACTTGGCTAACATATCAAGATCATGTGGGTCTATACACCAACATGTCCTGATCAATAGGATGTTTTCAATCAAAATAGACACCTTTTGAGCTAAATTATAGCGTTCGAGTCTTTTCGAGTGTGTATTTTTC
>NC_039366.1:202001201-202024926 GCF_003573695.1 Papaver somniferum | reverse complement strand
AAAATTTTGCTAAAATATCAAGATCATCTGGGTCTATAGACCAACATGTCCTGATCATTAGCATGTTTCCAATAAATATAGAAACCTGTTGAGATAAATTATAGCGTTCGAGTCTTTTCGAGTGTGTATTATTCGAATGTACACTCGAAACTGCTCTAAGTAGAAAATTCGTGTTTATGAGGCCTAGGCTTCAAAACTTGGCTAAAATATAAAGATCATGTGGGTCTATAGACCAGATGTCCTGATAATTAGCATGTTTTCAATCAAAATAGACACCTCTTGAGCTAAATTATAGCGTTCGAGTCTTTTCGAGTGTGTATTTTTCGAATGTACAGTCGAAACTGCTCTAAGTAGACAAATCTTGTTTATGTGGCCTAGACTTCAAAATTTGGCTAAAATATCAAGATCATGTGGGGCTATAGACCAACATGCCCTGATCATTAGCATGTTTCCAATACAAGTAGACACATGTTGAGCTAAATTATAGCGTTCGATTCTTTTCGAGTGTGTATTATTCGAATTTACACTCGAAACTGCTCTAAGTAGAAAATTCGTATTTATGAGGCCTAGACTTCAAAATTTGGCTAAAATATCAAGATCATGTGGGTCTATAGACCAACATGTCCAGATAATTAGCATGTTTTCAATCAAAATAGACACCTGTTGAGCTAAATTATAGCGTTCGTGTCTTTTCGAGTGTGTATTTTTCGAATGTACAATCGAAACTGCTCTAAGTAGACAAATCTTGTTTATGTGGCCTAGACTTCAAAATTTGGCTAAAATATCAAGATCATGTGGGGCTATAGACCAACATGCCCTGATCATTAGCATGTTTCCAATACAAGTAGACACATGTTGAGCTAAATTATAGCGTTCGATTCTTTTCGAGTGTGTATTATTCGAATTTACACTCGAAACTGCTCTAAGTAGAAAATTCGTATTTATGAGGCCTAGGCTTCTAAACTTGGCTAAATATCAAAATCATGTGGGTTTATAGACCAACAAGTCCTGATAATTAGCATGTTTTCAATCAAAATAGACACCTCTTGAGCTAAATTATAGCGTTCGAATCTTTTCGAGTGTGTATTTTTCGAATGTACACTCGAAACTGCTCTAAGTAGAAAAATCTTTTTTATGAGGCCTAGACTTCAAAATTTGGCTAAAATATCAAGATCATGTGGGTCTATAGACCAACATGTCCAGATAATTAGCATGTTTTCAATCAAAATAGACACCTGTTGAGCTAAATTATAGCGTTCGTGTCTTTTCGAGTGTGTATTTTTCGAATGTACAATCGAAACTGCTCTAAGTAGACAAATCTTGTTTATGTGGCCTAGACTTCAAAATTTAGCTAAAATATCAAGATCATGTGGGTCTATAGACCAACATGTCCTGATCATTAGCATGTTTCCAATGAAAATAGACACTTTTTGAGATAAATTATAGCGTTCGAGTCTTTTCGAGTGTGTATTTTTCGAATGTACACTCGAAACTCCTCTAAGTATAAAATTCGTGTTTATGAGGCCTAGGCTTCAAAACTTGGCTAAAATATCAAGATCATGTAGGTCTATATACCAACATGTCCTGATAATTAGCATGTTTTCAATCAAAATAGACATCTCTTGAGCTAAATTATAACGTTCGAGTCTTTTCGAGTATGTATTTTTCGAATGTACACTCGAAACTGCTCTAAGTAGACAAATCTTGTTTATGAGGCCTAGATTTCAAAATTTTGCTAAAATATCAAGATCATCTGGGTCTATAGACCAACATGTCATGATCATTAGCATGTTTCCAATAAAAATAGAAACCTATTGAGCTAAATTATAGCGTTCGAGTCTTTTCGAGTGTGTATTTTTCGAATGTACACTCGAAACTCCTCTAAGTATAAAATTCGTGTCTATGAGGCCTAGGCTTCAAAACTTGGCTAAAATATCAAGATCATGTAGGTTTATAGACCAACATGTCCTGATAATTAGCATTTTTTCAATCAAAATAGACATCTCTTGAGCTAAATTATAACGTTCGAGTCTTTTCGAGTGTGTATTTTTCGAATGTACACTCGAAACTGCTCTAAATAGACAAATCTTGTTTATGAGGCCTAGATTTCAAAATTTTGCTAAAATATCAAGATCATCTGGGTCTATAGACCAACATGTCCTGATCATTAGCATGTTTCCAATAAAAATAGAAACCTGTTGAGCTAAATTATAGCGTTCGAGTCTTTTCGAGTGTGTATTATTCGAATGTACACTCGAAACTGCTCTAAGTAGAAAATTCGTGTTTATGAGGCCTAGGTTTCAAAACTTGGCTAAAATATCAAGATCATGTGGGTCTTTAGACCAACATGTCCTGATAATTAGTATGTTTTCAATCAAAATAGACACCTCTTGAGCTAAATTATAGCGTTCGAGTCTTTTCGAGTGTGTATTTTTCGAATGTACACTCGAAACTTCTCTAAGTAGACAAATCTTGTTTATGTGGCCTACACTTTAAAATTTAGCTAAAATATCAAGATCATGTGAGTCTATAGAACAACATGTCCTGATCATTAGCATGTTTCCAATCAAAATACACACCTCTTGAGATAAATTATAGCGTTCGAGTCTTTTCGAGTGTGTATTTTTCGAATGTACACTCGAAACTGCTCTAAGTAGAAAATTCGTGTTTATGAGGCCTAGGCTTCAAAACTTGGCTAAAATATCAAGATCATGTGGGTCTATAGACCAACATGTCATGATAATTAGCATGTTTTCAATCAAAATATACATCTCTTGAGCTAAATAATAACGTTCGAGTCTTTTCGAGTGTGTATTTTCCGAATGTACACTCGAAACTGCTCTAAGTAGACAAATCTTGTTTATGAGGCCTAGACTTCAAAATCTAGCTAAAATATCAAGATCATCTGGGTCTATAGACCAACATGTCCTGATCATTAGCATGTTTCCAATAATAATAGTCACCGGTTGAGCTAAATTATAGCGTTCGAGTCTTTTCGAGTGTGTATTATATGAATGTACACTCGAAGCTGCTCTAAGTAGAAAATTCGTGTTTATGAAGCCTAGCCTTCAAAACTTGGCTAACATATCAAGATCATGTGGGTCTATACACCAACATGTCCTGATCAATAGGATGTTTTCAATCAAAATAGACACCTTTTGAGCTAAATTATAGCGTTCGAGTCTTTTCGAGTGTGTATTTTTCGAATGTACACTCGAAACTGCTCCAAGTAGACAAATCTTGTTTATGAGGCCTAGATTTCAAAATTTTGCTAAAATATCAAGATCATCTGGGTCTATAGACCAACATGTCCTGATCATTAGCATGTTTCCAATAAATATAGAAACCTGTTGAGATAAATTATAGCGTTCGAGTCTTTTCGAGTGTGTATTATTCGAATGTACACTCGAAACTGCTCTAAGTAGAAAATTCGTGTTTATGAGGCCTAGGCTTCAAAACTTGGCTAAAATATAAAGATCATGTGGGTCTATAGACCAGATGTCCTGATAATTAGCATGTTTTCAATCAAAATAGACACCTCTTGAGCTAAATTATAGCGTTCGAGTCTTTTCGAGTGTGTATTTTTCGAATGTACAGTCGAAACTGCTCTAAGTAGACAAATCTTGTTTATGAGGCCTAGACTTCAAAATTTAGCTAAAATATCAAGATCATCTGGGTCTATAGACCAACATGTCCTGATCATTAGAATGTTTCCAATAAAAATAGACACCGGTTGAGCTAAATTATAGCGTTCGAGTCTTTTCGAGTGTGTATTATATGAATGTACACTCGAAACTGCTCTAAGTAGAAAATTCGTGTTTATGAGGCCTAGCCTTCAAAACTTGGCTAACATATCAAGATCATGTGGGTCTATAGACCAACATGTCCTGATCAATAGCATGTTTTCAATCAAAATAAACACCTTTTGAGCTAAATTATAGCGTTCTAGTATTTTCGAGGGTGTATTTTTCGAATGTACACTCGAAACTGCTCTAAGTAGACAAATCTTGTTTATGAGGCCTAGATTTCAAAATTTTGCTAAAATATCAAGATCATTTGGGTCTATAGACCAACATATCCTGATCATTAGCATGTTTCCAATAAAAATAGAAACCTGTTGAGCTAAATTATAGCGTTCGAGTCTTTTCGAGTGTGTATTATTCGAATGTACACTCGAAACTGCTCTAAGTAGAAAATTCGTGTTTATGAGGCTTAGGCTTCAAAACTTGGCTAAAATATCAAGATCATGTGGGTCTATAGACCAGATGTCCTGATAATTAGCATGTTTTCAATCAAAATAGACACCTCTTGAGCTAAATTATAGCGTTCGAGTCTTTTCGAGTGTGTATTTTTCGAATGTACAATCGAAACTACTAATTAGAAAAATCTTGTTTATGTGGCCTAGACTTCAAAATTTGGCTAAAATATCAAGATCATGTGGGTATATAGACCAACATGTCCTGATCATTAGCATGTTTCCAATAAAAATAGACGTTGAGCTAAATTATAGCGTTCGAGTCTTTTCGAGTGTGTATTATTCGAATGTACACTCAAAACTGCTCAAAGTAGAAAATTCGTATTTATGAGGCCTAGGCTTCAAAACTTGGCTAACATATCAACATCATGTGGGTCTATAGACCAACATGTCCTGAGAATTAGCATGTTTTCAATCAAAATAGACACCTCTTGAGCTAAATTATAGCGTTCGAATCTTTTCGAGTGTGTATTTTTCTAATGTACACTCGAAACTGCTCTAAGTGGAAAAATCTTTTTTATGAGGCCTAGACTTCAAAATTTGGCTAAAATATCAAGATCATGTGGGTCTATAGACCAACATATCCTGATCATTAGCATGTTTCCAATAAAAATAGAAACCCGTTGAGCTAAATTATAGCGTTCGAGTCTTTTCGAGTGTGTATTATTCGAATGTACACTCGAAACTGCTCTAAGTAGAAAATTCGTGTTTATGAGGCTTAGGCTTCAAAACTTGGCTAAAATATCAAGATCATGTGGGTCTATAGACCAGATGTACTGATAATTAGCATGTTTTCAATCAAAATAGACACCTCTTGAGCTAAATTATAGCGTTCGAGTCTTTTCGAGTGTGTATTTTTCGAATGTACAATCGAAACTACTAATTAGAAAAATCTTGTTTATGTGGCCTAGACTTCAAAATTTGGCTAAAATATCAAGATCATGTGGGTATATAGACCAACATGTCCTGATCATTAGCATGTTTCCAATAAAAATAGACGTTGAGCTAAATTATAGCGTTCGAGTCTTTTCGAGTGTGTATTATTCGAATGTACACTCAAAATTGCTCAAAGTAGAAAATTCGTATTTATGAGGCCTAGGCTTCAAAACTTGGCTAACATATCAACATCATGTGGGTCTATAGACCAACATGTCCTGAGAATTAGCATGTTTTCAATCAAAATAGACACCTCTTGAGCTAAATTATAGCGTTCGAATCTTTTCGAGTGTGTATTTTTCTAATGTACACTCGAAACTGCTCTAAGTGGAAAAATCTTTTTTATGAGGCCTAGACTTCAAAATTTGGCTAAAATATCAAGATCATGTGGGTCTATAGACCAACATATCCTGATCATTAGCATGTTTCCAATAAAAATAGAAACCCGTTGAGCTAAATTATAGCGTTCGAGTCTTTTCGAGTGTGTATTATTCGAATGTACACTCGAAACTGCTCTAAGTAGAAAATTCGTGTTTATGAGGCTTAGGCTTCAAAACTTGGCTAAAATATCAAGATCATGTGGGTCTATAGACTAGATGTACTGATAATTAGCATGTTTTCAATCAAAATAGACACCTCTTGAGCTAAATTATAGCGTTCGAGTCTTTTCGGGTGTGTATTTTTCGAATGTACAATCGAAACTACTCTAATTAGAAAAATCTTGTTTATGTGGCCTAGACTTCAAAATTTGGCTAAAATATCAAGATCATGTGGGTCTATAGACCAACATGTCTTGATCATTAGCATGTTTCCAATAAAAATAGACGTTGAGCTAAATTATAGCGTTCGATTCTTTTCGAGTATGTATTATTCGAATGTACACTCGAAACTGCTCTAAGTAGAAAATTCGTATTTATGAGGCCTAGGCTTCAAAACTTGGCTAAAATATCAACATCATGTGGGTATATAGACCAACATGTCCTGAGAATTAGCATGTTTTCAATCAAAATAGACACCTCTTGAGCTAAATTATAGCGTTCAAGTCTTTTCGAGTGTGTATTTTTCGAATGTACACTCGAAACTGCTCTATGTACAAAAATCTTGTTTATGAGGCCTAGACTTCAAAATTTGGCTGAAATATCAAGATCATGTGGGTCTATAGACCAACATGTCCTGATAAATAGCATGTTTTCAATCAAAATAGACACCTCTTGAGCTAAATTATAGCGTTCGAGTCTTTTCGAATGTGTATTTTTTGAATGTACACTCGAAACTGCTCTAAGTAGACAAGTCTTGTTTATGAGGCCTAGATTTCAAAATTTTGCTAAAATATCAAGATCATCTGGGTCTATAGACCAACATGTCCTGATTATAAGCATCTTTCCAATAAAAATTGAAACTTGTTGAGCTAAATTATAGCGTTCGAGTCTTTTCGAGTGTGTATTTTTTGAATGTACACTCGAAACTGCTCTAAGTAGACAAATCTTGTTTACGAGGCCTAGATTTCAAAAAATTTTCTAAAATATCAAGATCATCTGGGTCTATAGACCAACATGTCCTGATCATTAGCATGTTTCCAATCAAAATAGACACCTTTTGAGATAAGTTATAGCGTTCGAGTCTTTTCGAGTGTGTATTTTTCGAATGTACACTCGAAACTGCTCTAAATAGAAAATTCGTGTTTATGAGGCCTAGGCTTCATAACTTGGCTAAAATATCAAGATCATGTGGGTCTATAGACCAACATGTCCTGGTAATTAGCATGTATTCAATCAAAATAGACACCTCTTGAGCTAAATTATATCGTTTGAGTCTTTTCGAGTGTGTATTTTTCGAATGTACACTCGAAACTTCTCTAAGTAGACAAATCTTGTTTATGTGGCCTAGACTTCAATATTTAGCTAAAATATCAAGATCATGTGGGTCTATAGACCAACATGTCCTGATCATTAGCATGTTTCCAATCAAAATAGACACTTTTTGAGATAAATTATAGCGTTCGAGTCTTTTCGAGTGTGTATTTTTCGAATGTACACTCGAAACTGCTTTAAGTATAAAATTCGTGTTTATGAGGCCTAGGCTTCAAAACTTGGCCAAAATATCAAGATCATGTAGGTCTATAGACCAACATTTCCTAATCATTAGCATATTTTCAATCAAAATAGACACCTCTTGAGCTAAACTATAGCGTTCGAGTCTTTTCGAGTGTGTATTTTTCGAATGTACACTCGAAACTGCTCTAAGTAGACAAATCTTGTTTATGAGGCCTAGATTTAAAAATTTTTCTAAAATATCAAGATCATCTGGGTCTATATACCAACATATCCTGATCATTAGCATGTTTCCAATAAAAATAGAAACCTGTTGAGCTAAATTATAGCGTTCGAGTCTTTTCGAGTGTGTATTTTTCGAATGTACACTCGAAACTGCTCTAAGTAGAAAATTCGTGTTTATGAGGCCTAGGCTTCAAAACTTGGCTAAAATATCAAGATCATGTGGGTCTATAGACAAACATGTCCTGATAATTAGTATGTTTTCAATCAAAATAGACATCTGTTGAGCTAAATTATAACGTTCGAGTCTTTTCGAGTGTGTATTTTTCGAATGTACACTCGAAACTTCTCTAAGTAGACAAATCTTGTTTATGAGGCCTAGACTTCAAAATTAAGGTAAAATATCAAGATCATCTGGGTTTATAGACCAACATGTCCTGATCATTAGCATGTTTCCAATCAAAATAGACACCTTTTGAGTTAAATTATAGCGTTCGAGTCTTTTCGAGTGTGTATTTGTCGAATGTACACTCGAAACTGCTTTAAGTCGAAAATTCGTGTTTATGAGGCCTAGGCTTCAAAACTTGGCTAAAATATCAAGATCATGTGGGTCTATAGACAAACATGTCCTGATAATTAGCATGTTTTCAATCAAAATAGACATCTGTTGAGCTAAATTATAACGTTCGAGTCTTTTCGAGTGTGTATTTTTCGAATGTACACTCGAAACTGCTCTAAGTAGACAAATCTTGTTTATGAGGCCTAGACTTCAAAATTTAGCTAAAATATCAAGATCATCTGGGTCTATAGACCAACATTTCCTGATCATTAGCATGTTTCCAATAAAAATAGACACCGGTTGAGCTAAATTATAGCGTTCAAGTCTTTTCGAGTGTGTATTCGTTGAATGTACACTCGAAACTGCTCTAAGTAGAAAATTCGTGTTTATGAGGCCTAGCTTTTAAAAATTGGATAACATATCAAGATCATGTGGGTCTATAGGCCAACATATCCTGATCATTAGCATGTTTTCAATCAAAATAGACACCTCTTGAGCTAAATTACAGCGTTCGAGTCTTTTCGAGTGTGTATTTTTCGAATGTACACTCGAAACTGCTCTAAGTAGACAAATCTTGTTTATGAGGCCTAGACTTCAAAATTTAGCTAATATATCAAGATCATCTGGGTCTATAGACCAACATTTCCTTATCATTCGCATGTTTCCAATAAAAATAGACACCGGTTGAGCTAAATTATAGCGTTCAAGTCTTTTCGACTGTGTATTAGTTGAATGTACACTCGAAACTGCTCTAAGTAGAAAATTCGTGTTTATGAGGCCTAGCCTTCAAAAATTGGCTAACATATTAAGATCATGTGGGTCTATAGACCAACATATCCTGATCATTAGCATGTTTTCAATCAAAATAGACACCTCTTGAGCTAAATTACAGCGTTCGAGTCTTTTCGAGTGTGTATTTTTCGAATGTACACTCGAAACTGCTCTAAGTAGACAAATCTTGTTTATGAGGCCTAGACTTCAAAATTTAGATAAAATATCAAGATCATCTGGGTCTATAGACCAACATGTCCTGATCATTAGCATCTTTCCAATAAAAATAGACACAAGATGAGCTAAATTATAGCGTTCAAGTCTTTTCGAGTGTGTATTAGTTGAATGTACACTCGAAACTGATCTAAGTAGAAAATTCGTGTTTATGAGGCCTAGCCTTCAAAAATTGGCTAACATATCAAGATCATGTGGGTCTATAGACCAACATATCCTGATCATTAGCATGTTTTCAATCAAAATAGACACCTCTTGATCTAAATTACAGCGTTCAAGTCTTTTCGAGTGTGTATTTTTCGAATGTACACTCGAAACTGCTCTAAGTAGAAAATTCTTGTTTATGAGGCCTAGCCTTCAAAACTTGGCTAACATATCAAGATCATGTGGGTCTATAGACCAACATGTCCTGATCAATAGCATGTTTTCAATCAAAATAGACACCTCTTGAGCTAAATTATAGCGTTCGAGTCTTTTCGAGTGTGTATTTTTGGAATGTACACTCGAAACTGCTCTAAGTAGACAAATCTTGTTTATGAGGCCTAGATTTAAAGTTTTGCTAAAATATCAAGATCATCTGGGTCTATAGACCAACATGTCCTGATCATTAGCATGTTTCCAATCAAAATAGACACCTCTTGAGCTAAATTATAGCGTTCGAGTCTTTTCGAGTGTGTATTATTCGAATGTACACTCGAAACTGCTTTAAGTAGAAAATTCGTGTTTATGAGGCCTAGGCTTCAAAACTTGGCTAAAATATCAAGATCATGTGGGTCTATAGACAAACATGTCCTGATAATTAGTATGTTTTCAATCAAAATAGACATCTGTTGAGCTAAATTATAACGTTCGAGTCTTTTCGAGTGTGTAATTTTCGAATGTACACTCGAAACTTCTCTAAGTAGACAAATCTTGTTTATGAGGCCTAGACTTCAAAATTAAGCTAAAATATTAAGATCATCTGGGTCTATAGACCAACATGTCCTGATCATTAGCATGTTTCCAATCAAAATAGACACCTCTTGAGCTAAATTATAGCGTTCGAGTCTTTTCGAGTGTGTATTTTTCGAATGTACACTCGAAACTGCTCTAAGTAGAAAATTCGTGTTTATGAGGCCTAGGCTTCAAAACTTGGCTAAAATATCAAGATCATGTGGGTCTATAGACCAACATGTCCTGATCATTAGCATGTTTTCAATCAAAATAGACATCTGTTGAGCTAAATTATAACGTTCGAGTCTTTTCGAGTGTGTATTTTTCGAATGTACACTCGAAACTGCTATAAGTAGACAAATCTTGTTTATGAGGCCTAGACTTCAAAACTTAGCTAAAATATCAAGATCATCTGGGTCTATAGACCAACATGTCCTGATCATTAGCATGTTTCCAATAAAAATAGACACCGGTTGAGCTAAATTATAGCGTTCAAGTCTTTTCGAGTGTGTATTAGTTGAATGTACACTCGAAACTGATCTAAGTAGAAAATCCGTGTTTATGAGGCCTAGCCTTCAAAAATTGGCTAACATATCAAGATCATGTGGGTCTATAGACCAACATATCCTGATCATTAGCATGTTTTCAATCAAAATAGACACCTCTTGAGCTAAATTACAGCGTTCGAGTCTTTTCGAGTGTGTATTTTTCGAATGTACACTCGAAACTGCTCTAAGTAGAAAATTCTTGTTTATGAGGCCTAGCCTTCAAAACTTGGATAACATATCAAGATCATGTGGGTTTATAGACCAACATGTCCTGATCAATAGCATGTTTTCAATCAAAATAGACACCTCTTGAGCTAAATTATAGCGTTCGAGTCTTTTCGAGTGTGTATTTTTCGAATGTACACTCGAAACTGCTCTAAGTAGACAAATCTTGTTTATGAGGCCTATATTTCAAAATTTTGCTAAAATATCAAGATCATCTGGGTCTATAGACCAACATGTCCTTATCATTAGCATGTTTCCAATAAAAATAGAAACCTGTTGAGCTAAATTATAGCGTTCGAATATTTTCGAGTGTGTATTATTCGAATGTACACTCGAAACTGCTTTAAGTAGAAAATTCATGTTTATGAGGCCTAGGCTTCAAAACTTGGCTAAAATATCAAGATCGCGTGGGTCTATAGACCAACATGTCCTGATAATTAGCATGTTTTCAATCAAAATAGACATCTCTTGAGCTAAATTATAACGTTCGAGTCTTTTCGAGTGTGTATTTTTCGAATGTACACTCGAAACTGCTCTAAGTAGAAAAATCTTGTTTATGTGGCCTAGACTTCAAAATTTGGCTAAAATATTAAGATCATGTGGGTCTATAGACCAACATGTCCTGATCATTAGCATGTTTCCAATCAAAATAGACACCTCTTGAGCAAAATTATAGCGTTCGATTCTTTTCGAGTGTGTATTTTTCGAATTTACACTCGAAACTGCTCTAAGTAGACAAATCTTTTTTATGAGGCCTAAATTTCAAAATTTTCCTAAAATATCAAGATCATCTGGGTCAATAGACCAACATGTCCTGATCATTAGCATGTTTCCAATCAAAATAGACACCTCTTGAGCTAAATTATAGCGTTCGAGTCTTTTCGAGTGTGTATTTTACGAATGTACACTCGAAACTGCTCTAAGTAGAAAATTCGTGTTTATGAGTCCTAGGCTTCAAAACTTGGCTAAAATATCAAGATCATGTGGGTCTATAGATAAACATGTACTGATAATTAGCATGTTTTCAATGAAAATAAACATCTGTTGAGCTAAATTATAACGTTCGAGTCTTTTCGAGTGTGTATTTTTCGAATGTACACTCGAATTTTCTCTAAGTAGACAAATCTTGTTTATGAGGCCTAGACTTCAAAATTTAGCTAAAATATCAAGATCATCTGGGTCTATAGACCAACATCTGCTGATCATTAGCATGTTTCCAATAAAAATAGACACCGGTTGAGCTAAATTATAGCGTTCAAGTCTTTTCGAGTGTGTATTATTTGAATGTACACTCGAAACTGCTCTAAGTAGAAAGTTCGTGTTTATGAGGCCTAGCCTTCAAAAATTGGCTAACATATCAAGATGATGTGGGTCTATAGACCAACATGTCCTGATCATTAGCATGTTTTCAATCAAAATAGACACCTCTTGAGCTAAATTACAGCGTTCGAGTCTTTTCGAGTGTGTATTTTTCGAATGTACACTCGAAACTGCTCTAAGTATACAAATCTTGTTTATGAGGCCTAGATTTCAATAATTTTCTAAAATATCAAGATCATGTGGGTCTATAGACCAACATGTCCTGATCATTAGCATGTTTCCAATCAAAATAGACACCTCTTGAGATAAATTATAGCGTTCGAGTCTTTTCGAGTGTGTATTTTTCGAATGTACACTCGAAACTGCTCTAAGTAGAAAATTCGTGTTTATGAGGCCTAGGCTTCAAAACTTGGCTAAAATATCAAGATCATGTGGGTCTATAGACAAACATGTCCTGATAATTAACATGTTTTCAATCAAAATAGACATCTCTTGATCTAAATTTTAACATTCGAGTCTTTTCGAGTGTGTATTTTTCGAATGTACACTCGAAACTGCTCTAAGTACAAAATTCGTGTTTATGAGGCCTAGGCTTCAAAACTTGGCTAAAACATCAAGATCACGTGGGTCTATAGACCAACATGTCCTGATAATTAGAATGTTTTCAATCAAAATAGACACCTCTTGAGCTAAATTATAGCGTTCGAGTCTTTTCGAGTGTGTATTATTTGAATGTACACTCGAAACTGCTCTAAGTAGAAAAATCTTGTTTATGTGGCCTAGACTTCAAAATTTGGCTAAAATATCAAGATCATCTGGGTCTATAGACCAACATGTCCTGATCATTAGCATGTTTCCAATAAAAATAGACACCGGTTGAGCTAAATTATAGCGTTCAAGTCTTTTCGAGTGTGTTTTATTTGAATGTACACTCGAAACTGCTCTAAGTAGAAAATTCGTGTTTATGAGGCCTAGCCTTAAAAAATTGGCTAACATATCAAGATCATGTGGGTCTATAGACCAACATGTCCTGATCATTAGCATGTTTTTAATCAAAATAGACACCTCTTGAGCTAAATTACAGCGTTCGAGTCTTTTCGAGTGTGTATTTTTCGAATGTACACTCGAAACTGCTCTAAGTAGACAAATCTTGTTTATGAGGCATAGCCTTCAAAAATTGGCTAACATATCAAGATCATGTGGGTCTATAGACCAACATATCCTGATCATTAGCATGTTTTCAATCAAAATAGACACTTCTTGATCTAAATTACAGCGTTCGAGTCTTTTCGAGTGTGTATTTTTCGAATGTACACTCGAAACTGCTCTAAGTAGACAAATCTTGTTTATGAGGCCTAGATTTCAAAATTTTGCTAAAATATCAAGATCATGTGGGTCTATAGACCAACATGTCCTGATCATTAGCATGTTTCCAATCAAAATAGACACCTCTTGAGCTAAATTATAGCGTTCGAGTCTTTTCGAGTGTGTATTTTTCGAATGTACACTCGAAACTGCTCTAAGTAGACAAATCTTGTTTATGAGGCCTAGATTTCAAAATTTTGCTAAAATATCAAGATCATGCGGGTCTATAGACCAACATGTCCTGATCATTAGCATGTTTCCAATCAAAATAGACACCTCTTGAGCTAAATTATAGCGTTCGAGTCTTTTCGAGTGTGTATTTTTCGAATGTACACTCGAAACTGCTCTAAGTAGACAAATCTTGTTTATGAGGCATAGCCTTAAAAAATTGGCTAACATATCAAGATCATGTGGGTCTATAGACCAACATATCCTGATCATTAACATGTTTTCAATCAAAATAGACACCTCTTGAGCTAAATTACAGCGTTCGAGTCTTTTCGAGTGTGTATTTTTCGAATGTACACTCGAAACTGCTCTAAGTAGACAAATCTTGTTTATGAGGCCTAGACTTCAAAATTTTGCTAAAATATCAAGATCATGTGGGTCTATAGACCAACATGTCCTGATCATTAGCATGTTTCCAATCAAAATAGACACCTCTTGAGCTAAATTATAGCGTTCGAGTCTTTTCGAGTGTGTATTTTTCGAATGTACACTCGAAACTGCTCTAAGTAGAAAATTCGTGTTTATGAGGCCTAGGATTCAAAACTTGGCTAAAATATCAAGATCATGTGGGTCTATAGAGCAACATGTCCTGATAATTAGCATGTTTTCAATCAAAATAGAAACATGTTGAGCTAAATTATAGCGTTCGAGTCTTTTCGAGTGTGTATTATTCGAATGTACACTCGAAACTGCTCTAAGTAGACAAATCTTGTTTATGTGGCCCAGACTTCAAAATTTGGCTAAAATATCAAGATCATGTGGGTCTATAGACCAACATGTCCTGATCATTAGCATGTTTCCAATCAAAATAGACACCTCTTGAGCTAAATTATAGCGTTCGAGTCTTTTCGAGTGTGTATTTTTCGAATGTACACTCGAAACTGCTCTAAGTAGAAAATTCGTGTTTATGAGGCCTAGGCTTCAAAACTTGGGTAAAATATCAAGATCATGTGGGTCTATAGACAAACATGTCCTGAGAATTAACATGTTTTCAATCAAAATAGACATCTCTTGATCTAAATTATAACGTTCGAGTCTTTTCGAGTGTGTATTTTTCGAATGTACACTCGAAACTGCTCTAAGTACAAAATTCGTGTTTATGAGGCCTAGGCTTCAAAACTTGGCTAAAACATCAAGATCACGTGGGTCTATAGACCAACATGTCCTGATAATTAGAATGTTTTCAATCAAAATAGACACCTCTTGAGCTAAATTATAGCGTTCGAGTCTTTTCGAATGTGTATTATTTGAATGTACACTCGAAACTGCTCTAAGTAGAAAAATCTTGTTTCTGTGGCCTAGACTTCAAAATTTGGCTAAAATATCAAGATCATCTGGGTCTATAGACCAACATGTCCTGATCATTAGCATGTTTCCAATAAAAATAGACACCTCTTGAGATAAATTATAGCGTTCGAGTCTTTTCGAGTGTGTATTTTACGAATGTACACTCGAAACTGCTCTAAGTAGAAAATTCTTGTTTATGAGTCCTAGGCTTCAAAACTTGGCTAAAATATCAAGATCATGTGGGTCTATAGACAAACATGTCCTGATAATTAGCATGTTTTCAATGAAAATAGACATCTATTGAGCTAAATTATAACGTTCGAGTCTTTTCGAGTGTGTATTTTTTGAATGTACACTCGAATTTTCTCTAAGTAGACAAATCTTGTTTATGAGGCCTAGACTTCAAAATTTAGCTAAAATATCAAGATCATCTGGGTCTATAGACCAACATCTCCTGATCATTAGCATGTTTCCAATAAAAATAGACACCGGTTGAGCTAAATTATAGCGTTCAAGTCTTTTCGAGTGTGTATTATTTGAATGTACACTCGAAACTGCTCTAAGTAGAAAAATCGTGTTTATGAGGCCTAGCCTTCAAAAATTGGCTAACATATCAAGATCATGTGGGTTTATAGACCAACATGTCCTGATCATTAGCATGTTTTCAATCAAAATAGACACCTCTTGAGCTAAATTACAGCGCTCGAGTCTTTTCGAGTGTGTATTTTTCGAATGTACACTCGAAACTGCTCTAAGTAGACAAATCTTTTTTATGAGGCCTAGATTTCAATAATTTTCTAAAATATCAAGATCATGTGGGTCTATAGACCAACATGTCCTGATCATTAGCATGTTTCCAATCAAAATAGACACCTCTTGATCTAAATTATAGCATTCGAGTCTTTTCGAGTGTGTATTTTTCGAATGTACACTCGAAACTGCTCTAAGTAGAAAATTCGTGTTTATGAGGCCTAGGCTTCAAAACTTGGCTAAAATATCAAGATCATGTGGGTCTATAGACAAACATGTCCTGATAATTAACATGTTTTCAATCAAAATAGACATCTCTTGATCTAAATTATAACGTTCGAGTCTTTTCGAGTGTGTATTTTTCGAATGTACACTCGAAACTGCTCTAAGTACAAAATTCGTGTTTATGAGGCCTAGGCTTCAAAACTTGGCTAAAACATCAAGATCACGTGGGTCTATAGACCAACATGTCCTGATAATTAGAATATATTCAATCAAAATAGACACCTCTTGAGCTAATTGATAGCGTTCGAGTCTTTTCGAGTGTGTATTATTTGAATGTACACTCGAAACTGCTCTAAGTAGAAAAATCTTGTTTATGTGGCCTAGACTTCAAAATTTGGCTAAAATATCAAGATCATCTGGGTCTATAGACCAACATGTCCTGATCATTAGCATGTTTCCAATAAAAATAGACACCGGTTGAGCTAAATTATAGCGTTCAAGTCTTTTCGAGTGTGTATTATTTGAATGTACACTCGAAACTTCTCTAAGTAGAAAATTCGTGTTTATGAGGCCTAACCTTAAAAAATTGGCTAACATATCAAGATCATGTGGGTCTATAGACCAACATGTCCTGATCATTAGCATGTTTTCAATCAAAATAGACACCTCTTGAGCTAAATTACAGCGTTCGAGTCTTTTCGCGTGTGTATTTTTCGAATGTACACTCGAAACTGCTCTAAGTAGACAAATCTTGTTTATGAGGCATAGCCTTCAAAAATTGGCTAACATATCAAGATCATGTGGGTCTATAGACCAACATATCCTGATCATTAGCATGTTTTCAATCAAAATAGACACCTCTTGAGCTAAATTACAGCGTTCGAGTCTTTTCAAGTGTGTATTTTTCGAATGTACACTCGAAACTGCTCTAAGTAGACAAATCTTGTTTATGAGGCCTAGATTTCAAAATTTTGCTAAAATATGAAGATCATGCGGGTCTATAGACCAACATGTCCTGATCATTAGCATGTTTCCAATCAAAATAGACACCTCTTGAGCTAAATTATAGCGTTCGAGTCTTTTCGAGTGTGTATTTTTCGAATGTACACTCGAAACTGCTCTAAGTAGACAAATCTTGTTTATGAGGCATAGCCTTCAAAAATTGGCTAACATATCAAGATCATGTGGGTTTATAGACCAACATATCCTGATCATTAGCATGTTTTCAATCAAAATAGACACCTCTTGAGCTAAATTACAGCGTTCGAGTCTTTTCGAGTGTGTATTTTTCGAATGTACACTCGAAACTGCTCTAAGTAGACAAATCTTGTTTATGAGGCCTAGATTTGAAAATTTTGCTAAAATATCAAGATCATGCGGGTCTATAGACCAACATGTCCTGATCATTAGCATGTTTCCAATCAAAATAGACACCTCTTGAGCTAAATTATAGCGTTCGAGTCTTTTCGAGTGTGTATTTTTCGAATGTACACTCGAAACTGCTATAAGTAGAAAATTCGTGTTTATGAGGCCTAGGCTTCAAAACTTGGCTAAAATATCAAGATCATGTGGGTCTATAGACAAACATGTCCTGATAATTAACATGTTTTCAATCAAAATAGACATCTCTTGATCTAAATTATAACGTTCGAGTCTTTTCGAGTGTGTATTTTTCGAATGTACACTCGAAACTGCTCTAAGTACAAAATTCGTGTTTATGAGGCCTAGGCTTCAAAACTTGGCTAAAACATCAAGATCACGTGGGTCTATAGACCAACATGTCCTGATAATTAGAATATATTCAATCAAAATAGACACCTCTTGAGCTAATTTATAGCGTTCGAGTCTTTTCGAGTGTGTATTATTTGAATGTACACTCGAAACTGCTCTAAGTAGAAAAATCTTGTTTATGTGGCCTAGACTTCAAAATTTGGCTAAAATATCAAGATCATCTGGGTCTATAGACCAACATGTCCTGATCATTAGCATGTTTCCAATAAAAATAGACACCTCTTGAGCTAAATTATAGCGTTCGAGTCTTTTCGAGTGTGTATTTTTCGAATGTACACTCGAAACTGCTCTAAGTAGAAAATTCGTGTTTATGAGTCCTAGGCTTCAAAACTTGGCTAAAATATCAAGATCATGTGGGTCTATAGACAAACATGTCCTGATAATTAGCATGTTTTCAATGAAAATAGACATCTGTTGAGCTAAATTATAACGTTCGAGTCTTTTCGAGTGTGTATTTTTCGAATGTACACTCGAATTTTCTCTAAGTAGACAAATCTTGTTTATGAGGCCTAGACTTCAAAATTTAGCTAAAATATCAAGATCATCTGGGTTTATAGACCAACATCTCCTGATCATTAGCATGTTTCCAATAAAAATAGACACCGTTTTATAGCGTTCAAGTCTTTTCGAGTGTGTATTATTTGAATGTACACTCGAAACTGCTCTAAGTAGAAAATTCGTGTTTATGAGGCCTAGCCTTCAAAAATTGGCTAACATATCAAGATCATGTGGGTTTATAGACCAACATGTCCTGATCATTAGCATGTTTTCAATCAAAATAGACACCTCTTGAGCTAAATTACAGCGTTCGAGTCTTTTCGAGTGTGTATTTTTCGAATGTACACTCGAAACTGCTCTAAGTAGACAAATCTTCTTTATGAGGCCTAGATTTCAATAATTTTCTAAAATATCAAGATCATGTGGGTCTATAGACCAACATGTCCTGATCATTAGCATGTTTCCAATCAAAATAGACACCTCTTGAGCTAAATTATAGCGTTCGAGTCTTTTCGAGTGTGTATTTTTCGAATGTACACTCGAAACTGCTCTAAGTAGAAAATTCGTGTTTATGAGGCCTAGGCTTCAAAACTTGGCTAAAATATCAAGATCATGTGGGTCTATAGACAAACATGTCCTGATAATTAACATGTTTTCAATCAAAATAGACATCTCTTGATCTAAATTATAACGTTCGAGTCTTTTCGAGTGTGTATTTTTCGAATGTACACTCGAAACTGCTCTAAGTACAAAATTCGTGTTTATGAGGCCTAGGCTTAGAAACTTGGCTAAAACATCAAGATCACGTGGGTCTATAGACCAACATGTCCTGATAATTAGAATGTTTTCAATCAAAATAGACACCTCTTGAGCTAAATTATAGCGTTCGAGTCTTTTCGAGTGTGTATTTTTCGAATGTACACTCGAAACTGCTCTAAGTAGAAAATTCGTGTTTATGAGTCCTAGGCTTCAAAACTTGGCTAAAATATCAAGATCATGTGGGTCTATAGACAAACATGTCCTGATAATTAACATGTTTTCAATCAAAATAGACATCTCTTGATCTAAATTTTAACATTCGAGTCTTTTCGAGTGTGTATTTTTCGAATGTACACTCGAAACTGCTCTAAGTACAAAATTCGTGTTTATGAGGCCTAGGCTTCAAAACTTGGCTAAAACATCAAGATCACGTGGGTCTATAGACCAACATGTCCTGATAATTAGAATGTTTTCAATCAAAATAGACACCTCTTGAGCTAAATTATAGCGTTCGAGTCTTTTCGAGTGTGTATTATTTGAATGTACACTCGAAACTGCTCTAAGTAGAAAAATCTTGTTCATGTGGCCTAGACTTCAAAATTTGGCTAAAATATCAAGATCATCTGGGTCTATAGACCAACATGTCCTGATCATTAGCATGTTTCCAATAAAAATAGACACCGGTTGAGCTAAATTATAGCGTTCAAGTCTTTTCGAATGTGTATTATTTGAATGTACACTCGAAACTGCTCTAAGTAGAAAATTCGTGTTTATGAGGCCTAGCCTTCAAAAATTGGCTAACATATCAAGATCATGTGGGTCTATAGACCAACAAATCCTGATCATTAGCATGTTTTCAATCAAAATAGACACCTCTTGAGCTAAATTACATCGTTCGAGTCTTTTCGAGTGTGTATTTTTCGAATGTACACTCGAAACTGCTCTAAGTAGACAAATCTTGTTTATGAGGCCTAGATTTGAAAATTTGGCTAAAATATCAAGATCATGCGGGTCTATAGACCAACATGTCCTGATCATTAGCATGTTTCCAATCAAAATAGACACCTCTTGAGCTAAATTATAGCGTTCGAGTCTTTTCGAGTGTGTATTTTTCGAATGTACACTCGAAACTGCTCTAAGTAGACAAATCTTGTTTATGAGGCATATCCTTCAAAAATTGGCTAACATATCAAGATCATGTGGGTCTATAGACCAACATATCCTGATCATTAGCATGTTTTCAATCAAAATAGACACCTCTTGAGCTAAATTACAGCGTTCGAGTCTTTTCGAGTGTGTATTTTTCGAATGTACACTCGAAACTGCTCTAAGTAGACAAATCTTGTTTATGAGGCCTATATTTCAATAATTTTCTAAAATATCAACATCATGCGGGTCTATAGACCAACATGTCCTGATCATTAGCATGTTTCCAATCAAAATAGACACCTCTTGAGCTAAATTATAGCGTTCGAGTCTTTTCGAGTGTGTATTTTTCGAATGTACACTCGAAACTGCTCGAAGTAGACAAATCTTGTTTATGAGGCATAGCCTTCAAAAATTGGCTAACATATCAAGATCATGTGGGTCTATAGACCAACATATCCTGATCATTAGCATGTTTTCAATCAAAATAGACACCTCTTGAGCTAAATTACAGCGTTCGAGTCTTTTCGAGTGTGTATTTTTCGAATGTACACTCGAAACTGCTCTAAGTAGACAAATCTTGTTTATGAGGCCTAGATTTCAAAATTTTGCTAAAATATCAAGATCATGTGGGTCTATAGACCAACATGTCCTGATCATTAGCATGTTTCCAATCAAAATAGACACCTCTTGAGCTAAATTATAGCGTTCGAGTCTTTTCGAGTGTGTATTTTTCGAATGTACACTCGAAACTGCTCTAAGTAGAAAATTCGTGTTTATGAGGCCTAGGCTTCAATACTTGGGTAAAATATCAAGATCATGTGGGTCTATAGACAAACATGTCCTGAGAATTAACATGTTTTCAATCAAAATAGACATCTCTTGATCTAAATTATAACGTTCGAGTCTTTTCGAGTGTGTATTTTTCGAATGTACACTCGAAACTGCTCTAAGTACAAAATTCGTGTTTATGAGGCCTAGGCTTCAAAACTTGGCTAAAACATCAAGATCACGTGGGTCTATAGACCAACATGTCCTGATAATTAGAATGTTTTCAATCAAAATAGACACCTCTTGAGCTAAATTATAGCGTTCGAGTCTTTTCGAATGTGTATTATTTGAATGTACACTCGAAACTGCTCTAAGTAGAAAAATCTTGTTTATGTGGCCTAGACTTCAAAATTTGGCTAAAATATCAAGATCATCTGGGTCTATAAACCAACATGTCCTGATCATTAGCATGTTTCCAATAAAAATAGACACCTCTTGAGATAAATTATAGCGTTCAAGTCTTTTCGAGTGTGTATTATTTGAATGTACACTCGAAACTGCTCTAAGTAGAAAATTCGTGTTTATGAGGCCTAGCCTTCAAAAATTGGCTAACATATCAAGATCATGTGGGTCTATAGACAAACATGTCCTGATAATTAACATGTTTTCAATCAAAATAGACATCTCTTGATCTAAATTATAACGTTCGAGTCTTTTCGAGTGTGTATTTTTCGAATGTACACTCGAAACTGCTCTAAGTACAAAATTCGTGTTTATGAGGCCTAGGCTTCAAAACTTGGCTAAAACATCAAGATCACGTGGGTCTATAGACCAACATGTCCTGATAATTAGAATGTTTTCAATCAAAATAGACACCTCTTGAGCTAAATTATAGCGTTCGAGTCTTTTCGAATGTGTATTATTTGAATGTACACTCGAAACTGCTCTAAGTAGAAAATTCGTGTTTATGAGGCCTAGGCTTCAAAACTTGGCTAAAATATCAAGATCATGTGGGTCTATAGACAAACATGTCCTGATAATTAACATGTTTTCAATCAAAATAGACATCTCTTGATCTAAATTATAACGTTCGAATCTTTTCGAGTGTGTATTTTTCGAATGTACACTCGAAACTGCTCTAAGTACAAACTTCGTGTTTATGAGGCCTAGGCTTCAAAACTTGGCTAAAACATCAAGATCACGTGGGTCTATAGACCAACATGTCCTGATAATTAGAATGTTTTCAATCAAAATAGACACCTCTTGAGCTAAATTATAGCGTTCGAGTCTTTTCGAATGTGTATTGTTTGAATGTACACTCGAAACTGCTCTAAGTAGAAAAATCTTGTTTATGTGGCCTAGACTTCAAAATTTGGCTAAAATATCAAGATCATCTGGGTCTATAGACCAACATGTCCTGATCATTAGCATGTTTCCAATAAAAATAGACACCGGTTGAGCTAAATTATAGCGTTCAAGTCTTTTCGAGTGTGTATTATTTGAATGTACACTCGAAACTTCTCTAAGTAGAAAATTCGTGTTTATGAGGCCTTGCCTTAAAAAATTGGCTAACATATCAAGATCATGTGGGTCTATAGACCAACATGTCCTGATCATTAGCATGTTTTCAATCAAAATAGACACCTCTTGAGCTAAATTACAGCGTTCGAGTCTTTTCGAGTGTGTATTTTTCGAATGTACACTCGAAACTGCTCTAAGTAGACAAATCTTGTTTATGAGGCATATCCTTCAAAAATTGGCTAACATATCAAGATCATGTGGGTCTATAGACCAACATATCCTGATCATTAGCATGTTTTCAATTAAAATAGACACCTCTTGAGCTAAATTACAGCGTTCGAGTCTTTTCGAGTGTGTATTTTTCGAATGTACACTCGAAACTGCTCTAAGTAGACAAATCTTGTTTATGAGGCCTAGATTTCAAAATTTTGCTAAAATATCAAGATCATGTGGGTCTATAGACCAACATGTCCTGATCATTAGCATGTTTCCAATCAAAATAGACACCTCTTGAGCTAAATTATAGCGTTCGAGTCTTTTCGAGTGTGTATTTTTCGAATGTACACTCGAAACTGCTCTAAGTAGAAAATTCGTGTTTATGAGGCCTAGGCTTCTAAACTTGGCTAAAATATCAAGATCATGTGGGTCTATAGATAAACATGTCCTGATAATTAGCATGTTTTCAATCAAAATAGACATCTCTTGAGCTAAATTAGAACGTTCGAGTCTTTTCGAGTGTGTATTTTTCGAATGTACACTCGAAACTGCTCTAAGTACAAAATTCGAGTTTATGAGGCCTAGACTTCAAAACTTGGCTAAAATATCAAGATCATGTGGGTCTATAGACCAACATGTCCTGATAATTAGCATGTTTTCAATCAAAATAGACACCTCTTGAGCTAAATTATAGCGTTCGAGTCTTTTCGAGTGTGTATTATTTGAATGTACACTCGAAACTGCTTTAAGTAGAAAATTCGTGTTTATGAGGCCTAGGCTTCAAAACTTGGCTAAAATATCAAGATCATGTGGGTCTATAGACAAACATGTCCTGAGAATTAACATGTTTTCAATCAAAATAGACATCTCTTGATCTAAATTATAACGTTCGAGTCTTTTCGAGTGTGTATTTTTCGAATGTACACTCGAAACTGATCTAAGTACAAAATTCGTGTTTATGAGGCCTAGGCTTAGAAACTTGGCTAAAACATCAAGATCACGTGGGTCTATAGACCAACATGTCCTGATAATTAGAATGTTTTCAATCAAAATAGACACCTCTTTAGCTAAATTATAGCGTTCGAGTCTTTTCGAGTGTGTATTATTTGAATGT
>NC_039366.1:201972517-202001191 GCF_003573695.1 Papaver somniferum | reverse complement strand
GAATGTACACTCGAAACTGCTCTAAGTAGAAAATTCGTGTTTATGAGGCCTAGCCTTAAAAAATTGGCTAACATATCAAGATCATGTGGGTCTATAGACCAACATGTCCTGATCATTAGCATGTTTTCAATCAAAATAGACACCTCTTGAGCTAAATTACAGCGTTCGAGTCTTTTCGAGTGTGTATTTTTCGAATGTACACTCGAAACTGCTCTAAGTAGACAAATCTTGTTTATGAGGCATAGCCTTCAAAAATTGGCTAACATATCAAGATCATGTGGGTCTATAGACCAACATATCCTGATCATTAGCATGTTTTTAATCAAAATAGACACCTCTTGAGCTAAATTACAAAGTTCGAGTCTTTTCGAGTGTGTATTTTTCGAATGTACACTCGAAACTGCTCTAAGTAGACAAATCTTGTTTATGAGGCCTAGATTTGAAAATTTTGCTAAAATACCAAGATCATGCGGGTCTATAGACCAACATGTCCTGATCATTAGCATGTTTCCAATCAAAATAGACACCTCTTGAGCTAAATTATAGCTTTCGAGTCTTTTCGAGTGTGTATTTTTCGAATGTACACTCGAAACTGCTCTAAGTAGAAAATTCGTGTTTATGAGGCCTAGGCTTCTAAACTTGGCTAAAATATCAAGATCATGTGGGTCTATAGACAAACATGTCCTGATAATTAGCATGTTTTCAATCAAAATAGATATCTCTTGAGCTAAATTATAGCGTTCGAGTCTTTTCGAATGTGTATTATTTGAATGTACACTCGAAACTGCTCTAAGTAGAAAAATCTTGTTTATGTGACCTAGACTTCAAAATTTGGCTAAAATATCAAGATCATCTGGGTCTATAGACCAACATGTCCTGATCATTAGCATGTTTCCAATAAAAATAGACACCTCTTGAGCTAAATTATAGCGTTCGAGTCTTTTCGAGTGTGTATTTTACGAATGTACACTCGAAACTGCTCTAAGTAGAAAATTCTTGTTTATGAGTCCTAGGCTTCTAAACTTGGCTAAAATATCAAGATCATGTGGGTCTATAGACCAACATGTCCTGATCATTAGCATGTTTCCAATAAAAATAGACACCGGTTGAGCTAAATTATAGCGTTCAAGTCTTTTCGAGTGTGTTTTATTTGAATGTACACTCGAAACTGCTCTAAGTAGAAAATTCGTGTTTATGAGGCCTAGCCTTAAAAAATTGGCTAACATATCAAGATCATGTGGGTCTATAGACAAACATGTACTGATAATTAGCATGTTTTCAATCAAAATAGATATCTCTTGAGCTAAATTATAACGTTCGAGTCTTTTCGAGTGTGTGTTTTTCGAATGTACACTCGAAACTGCTCTAAGTACAAAATTCGAGTTTATGAGGCCTAGACTTCAAAACTTGGCTAAAATATCAAGATCATGTGGGTCTATAGACAAACATGTCCTGATAATTAGCATGTTTTCAATGAAAATAGACATTTGTTGAGCTAAATTATAACGCTCGAGTCTTTTCGAGTGTGTATTTTTCGAATGTACACTCGAATTTTCTCTAAGTAGACAAATCTTGTTTATGAGGCCTAGACTTCAAAATTTAGCTAAAATATCAAGATCATCTGGGTCTATAGACCAACATCTCCTGATCATTAGCATGTTTTCAATAAAAATAGACACCGGTTGAGCTAAATTATAGCGTTCAAGTCTTTTCGAGTGTGTATTATTTGAATGTACACTCGAAACTGCTCTAAGTAGAAAATTCGTGTTTATGAGGCCTAGCCTTCAAAAATTGGCTAACATATCAAGATCATGTGGGTTTATAGACTAACATGTCCTGATCATTAGCATGTTTTCAATCAAAATAGACACCTCATGAGCTAAATTACAGCGTTCGAGTCTTTTCGAGTGTGTATTTTTCGAATGTACACTCGAAACTGCTCTAAGTAGACAAACCTTGTTTATGAGGCCTAGATTTCAATAATTTTCTAAAATATCAAGATCATGTGGGTCTATAGACCAACATGTCCTGATCATTAGCATGTTTCCAATCAAAATAGACACCTCTTGAGCTAAATTATAGTGTTCGAGTCTTTTCGAGTGTGTATTTTTCGAATGTACACTCGAAACTGCTCTAAGTAGAAAATTCGTGTTTATGAGGCCTAGGCTTCAAAACTTGGCTAAAATATCAAGATCATGTGGGTCTATAGACAAACATGTCCTGAGAATTAACATGTTTTCAATCAAAATATACATCTCTTGATCTAAATTATAACGTTCGAGTCTTTTCGAGTGTGTATTTTTCGAATGTACACTCGAAACTGATCTAAGTACAAAATTCGTGTTTATGAGGCCTAGGCTTAGAAACTTGGCTAAAACATCAAGATCACGTGGGTCTATAGACCAACATGTCCTGATAATTAGAATGTTTTCAATCAAAATAGACACCTCTTTAGCTAAATTATAGCGTTCGAGTCTTTTCGAGTGTGTATTATTTGAATGTGCACTCGAAACTGTTCTAAGTAGAAAAATCTTGTTTATGTGGCCTAGACTTCAAAATTTGGCTAAAATATCAAGATCATCTGGGTCTATAGACCAACATGTCCTGATCATTAGCATGTTTCCAATAAAAATAGACACCGGTTGAGCTAAATTATAGCGTTCAAGTCTTTTCGAGTGTGTATTATTTGAATGTACACTCGAAACTGCTCTAAGTAGAAAATTCGTGTTTATGAGGCCTAGCCTTAAAAAATTGGCTAACATATCAAGATCATGTGGGTCTATAGACCAACATGTCCTGATCATTAGCATGTTTTCAATCAAAATAGACACCTCTTGAGCTAAATTACAGCGTTCGAGTCTTTTCGAGTGTGTATTTTTCGAATGTACACTCGAAACTGCTCTAAGTAGACAAATCTTGTTTATGAGGCATATCCTTCAAAAATTGGCTAACATATCAAGATCATGTGGGTCTATAGACCAACATATCCTGATCATTAGCATGTTTTCAATCAAAATAGACACCGCTTGAGCTAAATTACAGCGTTCGAGTCTTTTCGAGTGTGTATTTTTCGAATGTACACTCGAAACTGCTCTAAGTAGAAAATTCGTGTTTATGAGGCCTAGGCTTCAAAACTTGGCTAAAATATCAAGATCATGTGGGTCTATAGACAAACATGTCCTGAGAATTAACATGTTTTCAATCAAAATAGACATCTCTTGATCTAAATTATAACGTTCGAGTCTTTTCGAGTGTGTATTTTTCGAATGTACACTCGAAACTGATCTAAGTACAAAATTCGTGTTTATGAGGCCTAGGCTTAGAAACTTGGCTAAAACATCAAGATCACGTGGGTCTATAGACCAACATGTCCTGATAATTAGAATGTTTCCAATCAAAATAGACACCTCTTGAGCTAAATTATAGCGTTCGAGTCTTTTCGAGTGTGTATTTTTCGAATGTACACTCGAAACTGCTCTAAGTAGACAAATCTTGTTTATGAGGCCTAGATTTGAAAATTTTGCTAAAATATCAAGATCATGTGGGTCTATAGACCAACATGTCCTGATCATTAGCATGTTTTCAATCAAAATAGACACCTCTTGAGCTAAATTACATCGTTCGAGTCTTTTCGAGTGTGTATTTTTCGAATGTACACTCGAAACTGCTCTAAGTAGACAAATCTTGTTTATGAGGCCTAGATTTGAAAATTTTGCTAAAATATCAAGATCATGCGGGTCTATAGACCAACATGTCCTGATCATTAGCATGTTTCCAATCAAAATAGACACCTCTTGAGCTAAATTATAGCGTTCGAGTCTTTTCGAGTGTGTATTTTTCGAATGTACACTCGAAACTGCTCTAAGTAGACAAATCTTGTTTATGAGGCATATCCTTCAAAAATTGGCTAACATATCAAGATCATGTGGGTCTATAGACCAACATATCCTGATCATTAGCATGTTTTCAATCAAAATAGACACCGCTTGAGCTAAATTACAGCGTTCGAGTCTTTTCGAGTGTGTATTTGAATGTACACTCGAAACTGCTCTAAGTAGAAAATTCGTGTTTATGAGGCCTAGGCTTCAAAACTTGGCTAAAATATCAAGATCATGTGGGTCTATAGACAAACATGTCCTGAGAATTAACATGTTTTCAATCAAAATAGACATCTCTTGATCTAAATTATAACGTTCGAGTCTTTTCGAGTGTGTATTTTTCGAATGTACACTCGAAACTGATCTAAGTACAAAATTCGTGTTTATGAGGCCTAGGCTTAGAAACTTGGCTAAAACATCAAGATCACGTGGGTCTATAGACCAACATGTCCTGATAATTAGAATGTTTTCAATCAAAATAGACACCTCTTTAGCTAAATTATAGCGTTCGAGTCTTTTCGAGTGTGTATTATTTGAATGTACACTCGAAACTGCTCTAAGTAGAAAAATCTTGTTTATGTGGCCTAGACTTCAAAATTTGGCTAAAACATCAAGATCATCTGGGTCTATAGACCAACATGTCCTGATCATTAGCATGTTTCCAATAAAAATAGACACCGGTTGAGATAAATTATAGCGTTCAAGTCTTTTCGAGTGTGTATTATTTGAATGTACACTCGAAACTGCTCTAAGTAGAAAATTCGTGTTTATGAGGCCTAGCCTTAAAAAATTGGCTAACATATCAAGATCATGTGGGTCTATAGACCAACATGTCCTGATCATTAGCATGTTTTCAATCAAAATAGACACCTCTTGAGCTAAATTACAGCGTTCGAGTCTTTTCGAGTGTGTATTTTTCGAATGTACACTCGAAACTGCTCTAAGTAGACAAATCTTGTTTATGAGGCATAGCCTTCAAAAATTGGCTAACATATCAAGATCATGTGGGTCTATAGACCAACATATCCTGATCATTAGCATGTTTTCAATCAAAATAGACACCTCTTGAGCTAAATTATAGCGTTCGAGTCTTTTCGAGTGTATATTTTTCGAATGTACACTCGAAACTGCTCTAAGTAGACAAATCTTGTTTATGAGGCCTAGATTTGAAAATTTTGCTAAAATATCAAGATCATGCGGGTCTATAGACCAACATGTCCTGATAATTAGAATGTTTTCAATCAAAATAGACACCTCTTGAGCTAAATTATAGCGTTCGAGTCTTTTCGAATGTGTATTATTTGAATGTACACTCGAAACTGCTCTAAGTAGAAAAATCTTGTTTATGTGGCCTAGACTTCAAAATTTGGCTAACATATCAAGATCATCTGGGTCTATAGACCAACATGTCCTGATCATTAGCATGTTTCCAATAAAAATAGACACCTTTTGAGCTAAATTATAGCGTTCGAGTCTTTTCGAGTGTGTATTTTACGAATGTACACTCGAAACTGCTCTAAGTAGAAAATTCTTGTTTATGAGTCCTAGATTTGAAATTTTTGCTAAAATATCAAGATCATGCGGGTCTATAGACCAACATGTCCTGATCATTAGCATGTTTCCAATCAAAATAGACACCTCTTGAGCTAAATTATAGTGTTCGAGTCTTTTCGAGTGTGTATTTTTCGAATGTACACTCGAAACTGCTCTAAGTATACAAATCTTGTTTATGAGGCATAGCCTTCAAAAATTGGCTAACATATCAAGATCATGTGGGTCTATAGACCAACATATCCTGATCATTAGCATGTTTTCAATCAAAATAGACACCTCTTGAGCTAAATTACAGCGTTCGAGTCTTTTCGAGTGTGTATTTTTCGAATGTACACTCGAAACTGCTCTAAGTAGACAAATCTTGTTTATGAGGCCTAGATTTCAAAATTTTGCTAAAATATCAAGATCATGTGGGTCTATAGACCAACATGTCCTGATCATTAGCATGTTTCCAATCAAAATAGACACCTCTTGAGCTAAATTATAGCGTTCGAGTCTTTTCGAGTGTGTATTTTTCGAATGTACACTCGAAACTGCTCTAAGTAGAAAATTCGTGTTTATGAGGCCTAGGATTCAAAACTTGGCTAAAATATCAAGATCATGTGGGTCTATAGAGCAACATGTCCTGATAATTAGCATGTTTTCAATCAAAATAGAAACATGTTGAGCTAAATTATAGCGTTCGAGTCTTTTCGAGTGTGTATTATTCGAATGTACACTCGAAACTGCTCTAAGTAGACAAATCTTGTTTATGTGGCCCAGACTTCAAAATTTGGCTAAAATATCAAGATCATGTGGGTCTATAGACCAACATGTCCTGATCATTAGCATGTTTCCAATCAAAATAGACACCTCTTGAGCTAAATTATAGCGTTCGAGTCTTTTCGAGTGTGTATTTTTCGAATGTACACTCGAAACTGCTCTAAGTAGAAAATTCGTGTTTATGAGGCCTAGGCTTCAAAACTTGGGTAAAATATCAAGATCATGTGGGTCTATAGACAAACATGTCCTGAGAATTAACATGTTTTCAATCAAAATAGACATCTCTTGATCTAAATTATAACGTTCGAGTCTTTTCGAGTGTGTATTTTTCGAATGTACACTCGAAACTGCTCTAAGTACAAAATTCGTGTTTATGAGGCCTAGGCTTCAAAACTTGGCTAAAACATCAAGATCACGTGGGTCTATAGACCAACATGTCCTGATAATTAGAATGTTTTCAATCAAAATAGACACCTCTTGAGCTAAATTATAGCGTTCGAGTCTTTTCGAATGTGTATTATTTGAATGTACACTCGAAACTGCTCTAAGTAGAAAAATCTTGTTTCTGTGGCCTAGACTTCAAAATTTGGCTAAAATATCAAGATCATCTGGGTCTATAGACCAACATGTCCTGATCATTAGCATGTTTCCAATAAAAATAGACACCTCTTGAGATAAATTATAGCGTTCGAGTCTTTTCGAGTGTGTATTTTACGAATGTACACTCGAAACTGCTCTAAGTAGAAAATTCTTGTTTATGAGTCCTAGGCTTCAAAACTTGGCTAAAATATCAAGATCATGTGGGTCTATAGACAAACATGTCCTGATAATTAGCATGTTTTCAATGAAAATAGACATCTATTGAGCTAAATTATAACGTTCGAGTCTTTTCGAGTGTGTATTTTTTGAATGTACACTCGAATTTTCTCTAAGTAGACAAATCTTGTTTATGAGGCCTAGACTTCAAAATTTAGCTAAAATATCAAGATCATCTGGGTCTATAGACCAACATCTCCTGATCATTAGCATGTTTCCAATAAAAATAGACACCGGTTGAGCTAAATTATAGCGTTCAAGTCTTTTCGAGTGTGTATTATTTGAATGTACACTCGAAACTGCTCTAAGTAGAAAAATCGTGTTTATGAGGCCTAGCCTTCAAAAATTGGCTAACATATCAAGATCATGTGGGTTTATAGACCAACATGTCCTGATCATTAGCATGTTTTCAATCAAAATAGACACCTCTTGAGCTAAATTACAGCGCTCGAGTCTTTTCGAGTGTGTATTTTTCGAATGTACACTCGAAACTGCTCTAAGTAGACAAATCTTTTTTATGAGGCCTAGATTTCAATAATTTTCTAAAATATCAAGATCATGTGGGTCTATAGACCAACATGTCCTGATCATTAGCATGTTTCCAATCAAAATAGACACCTCTTGATCTAAATTATAGCATTCGAGTCTTTTCGAGTGTGTATTTTTCGAATGTACACTCGAAACTGCTCTAAGTAGAAAATTCGTGTTTATGAGGCCTAGGCTTCAAAACTTGGCTAAAATATCAAGATCATGTGGGTCTATAGACAAACATGTCCTGATAATTAACATGTTTTCAATCAAAATAGACATCTCTTGATCTAAATTATAACGTTCGAGTCTTTTCGAGTGTGTATTTTTCGAATGTACACTCGAAACTGCTCTAAGTACAAAATTCGTGTTTATGAGGCCTAGGCTTCAAAACTTGGCTAAAACATCAAGATCACGTGGGTCTATAGACCAACATGTCCTGATAATTAGAATATATTCAATCAAAATAGACACCTCTTGAGCTAATTGATAGCGTTCGAGTCTTTTCGAGTGTGTATTATTTGAATGTACACTCGAAACTGCTCTAAGTAGAAAAATCTTGTTTATGTGGCCTAGACTTCAAAATTTGGCTAAAATATCAAGATCATCTGGGTCTATAGACCAACATGTCCTGATCATTAGCATGTTTCCAATAAAAATAGACACCGGTTGAGCTAAATTATAGCGTTCAAGTCTTTTCGAGTGTGTATTATTTGAATGTACACTCGAAACTTCTCTAAGTAGAAAATTCGTGTTTATGAGGCCTAACCTTAAAAAATTGGCTAACATATCAAGATCATGTGGGTCTATAGACCAACATGTCCTGATCATTAGCATGTTTTCAATCAAAATAGACACCTATTGAGCTAAATTACAGCGTTCGAGTCTTTTCGAGTGTGTATTTTTCGAATGTACACTCGAAACTGCTCTAAGTAGACAAATCTTGTTTATGAGGCATAGCCTTCAAAAATTGGCTAACATATCAAGATCATGTGGGTCTATAGACCAACATATCCTGATCATTAGCATGTTTTCAATCAAAATAGACACCTCTTGAGATAAATTATAGCGTTCGAGTCTTTTCGAGTGTATATTTTTCGAATGTACACTCGAAACTGCTCTAAGTAGACAAATCTTGTTTATGAGGCCTAGATTTGAAAATTTTGCTAAAATATCAAGATCATGCGGGTCTATAGACCAACATGTCCTGATCATTAGCATGTTTCCAATCAAAATAGACACCTCTTGAGCTAAATTATAGCGTTCGAGTCTTTTCGAGTGTGTATTTTTCGAATATACACTCGAAACTGCTCTAAGTAGAAAATTCGTGTTTATGTGGCCTAGACTTCAAAATTTGGCTAAAATATCAAGATCATGTGGGTCTATAGACCAACATGTCCTGATCAATAGCATGTTTTCAATCAAAATAGACACCTCTTGAGCTAAATTATAGCGTTCGGGTCTTTTCGAGTGTGTATTTTTTGAATGTACACTTGAAACTGCTCTAAGTAGAAAAATCTTGTTTATGTGGCCTAGACTTCAAAATTTGGCTAAAATATCAAGATCATGTGGGTCTATAGACCAACATGTCCTGATAAATAGCATGTTTTCAATCAAAATAGACACCTATTGAGCTAAATTATAGCGTTCGAGTCTTTTCGAGTGAGTATTTTTCGAATGTACACTCGAAACTGCTCTAAGTAGAAAAATCTTGTTTATGTGGCCTAGACTTCAAAATTTGGCTAAAATATCAAGATCATGTGGGTCTATAGACCAACATGTCCTGATCATTAGCATGTTTCCAATCAAAATAGACACCTCTTGAGCTAAATTATAGCGTTCTAGTCTTTTCGAGTGTGTATTTTTCGAATGTACACTCGAAACTGCTCTAAGTAGAAAATTTGTGTTTATGAGGCCTAGGATTCAAAACTTGGCTAAAATATCAAGATCATGTGGGTCTATAGACCAAAATGTCCTGATAATTAGCATGTTTTCAATCAAAATAGACATCTCTTGAGCTAAATTATAGCGTTCGAGTCTTTTCGAGTGTGTATTTTTTGAATGTACACTTGAAACTGCTCAAAGTAGAAAAATCTTGTTTATGTGGCCTAGACTTCCAAATTTGGCTAAAATATCAAGATCATGTGGGTCTATAGACCAACATGTCCTGATCATTAGCATGTTTCCAATCAAAATAGACACCTCTTGAGCTAAATTATAGCGTTCGAGTCTTTTCGAGTGTGTATTTTTCGAATGTACACTCGAAACTGCTCTAAGTAGAAAAATCTTGTTTATGTGGCCTAGACTTCAAAATTTGGCTAAAATATCAAGATCATTAACATGTCCTGATCATTAGCATGTTTCCAATGAAAATAGACACCTCTTGAGCTAAATTATAGCGTTCGAGTCTTTTCGAGTGTGTATTTTTCGAATATACACTCGAAACTGCTCTAAGTAGAAAATTCGTGTGTATGAGGCCTAGGCTTCAAAACTTGGCTAAAATATCAAGATCATGTGGGTCTATAGACCAACATGTCCTGATAATTAGCATGTTTTCAATCAAAATAGACATCTCCTGAGATAAATTATAACGTTCGAGTCTTTTCGAGTGTGTATTTTTCGAATGTACACTCGAAACTGCTCTAAGTAGACAAATCTTGTTTATGAGGCCTAGACTTCAAAATTTAGCTAAAATATCAAGATCATCTGGGTCTATAGACCAACATGTCATGATCATTAGCATGTTTCCAATAAAAATAGACACCGGTTGATCTAAATTATAGCGTTCGAGTCTTTTCGAGTGTGTATTATTTGAATGTACAATCGAAACTGCTCTAAGTAGAAAATTCGTGTTTATGAGGCCTAGCCTTCAAAAATTGGCTAACATATCAAGATCATGTGGGTCTATGGACCAACATGTCCTGATCAATAGCATGTTTTCAATCAAAATAGACATCTCTTGAGCTAAATTATAGCGTTCGAGTCTTTTCGAGTGTGTATTTTTCGAATGTACAGTCGAAACTGCTCTAAGTAGAAAAATCTTGTTTATGTGGCCTAGACTTCAAAATTTTGCTAAAATATCAAGATCATCTGGGTCTATAGACCAACATGTCCTGATCATTAGCATGTTTCCAATAAAAATAGAAACCTGTTGAGCTAAGTTATAGCGTTCGAGTCTTTTCGAGTGTGTATTATTCGAATGTACACTCGAAACTGCTCTAAGTAGAAAATTCGTGTTTATGAGTCCTAGGATTAAAAACTTGGATAAAATATCAAGATCATGTGGGTCTATAGACCAACATGTCCTGATAATTAGCATGTTTTCAATCAAAATAGAAACCTGTTAAGCTAAATTATAGTGTTCGAGTCTTTTCGAGTGTGTATTATTCGAATGTACACTCGAAACTGCTCTAAGTAGAAAATTCGTGTTTATGAGGCCTAGGCTTCCAAACTTGGCTAAAATATCAAGATCTTGTGGGTCTATAGACCAACATGTCCTGATAAATAGCATGTTTTTAATCAAAATAGACACCTCTTGAGTTAAATTATAGCGTTCGAGTCTTTTCGAGTGTGTATTTTTCGAATGTACAGTCGAAACTGCTCTAAGTAGAAAAATCTTGTTTATGTGGCCTAGACTTCAATATTTGGCTAAAATATCAAGATCATGTGGGTCTATAGACCAACATGTCCTGATCATTAGCATGTTTCCAATCAAAATAGACACCTCTTGAGCTAAATTATAGCGTTCGAGTCTTTTCGAGTGTGTATTTTTCGAATGTACACTCGAAACTGCTCTAAGTAGAAAATTCGTGTTTATGAGGCCTAGGCTTCTAAACTTGGCTAAAATATCATGATCATGTGGGTATATAGACAAACATGTTCTGATAATTAGCATGTTTTCAATCAAAATAGATATCTCTTGAGCTAAATTATAACGTTCGAGTCTTTTCGAGTGTGTGTTTTTCGAATGTACACTCGAAACTGCTCTAAGTACAAAATTCGAGTTTATGAGGCCTAGACTTCAAAACTTGGCTAAAATATCAAGATCATGTGGGTCTATAGACTAACATGTCCTGATAATTAGCATGTTTTCAATGAAAATAGACATCTGTTGAGCTAAATTATAATGTTCGAGTCTTCTCGAGTGTGTATTTTTCGAATGTACACTCGAATTTTCTCTAAGTAGACAAATCTTGTTTATGAGGCCTAGACTTCAAAATTTAGCTAAAATATCAAGATCATCTGGGTTTATAGACCAACATCTCCTGATCATTAGCATGTTTCCAATAAAAATAGACACCGGTTGAGCTAAATTATAGCGTTCAAGTCTTTTCGAGTGTGTATTATTTGAATGTACACTTGAAACTGCTCTAAGTAGAAAATTCGTGTTTATGAGGCCTAGCCTTCAAAAATTGGCTAACATATCAAGATCATGTGGGTCTATAGACCAACATGTCCTGATCATTAGCATGTTTTCAATCAAAATAGACACCTCTTGAGCTAAATTACAGCGTTCGAGTCTTTTCGAGTGTGTATTTTTCGAATGTACACTCGAAACTGCTCTAAGTAGACAAATCTTGTTTATGAGGCCTAGATTTCAATAATTTTCTAAAATATCAAGATCATGTGGGTCTATAGACCAACATGTCCTGATCATTAGCATGTTTCCAATCAAAATAGACACCTCTTGATCTAAATTATAGCGTTCGAGTCTTTTCGAGTGTGTATTTTTCGAATGTACACTCGAAACTGCTCTAAGTAGAAAATTCGTGTTTATGAGGCCTAGGCTTCAAAACTTGGCTAAAATATCAAGATCATGTGGGTCTATAGACAAACATGTCCTGAGAATTAACATGTTTTCAATCAAAATAAACATCTCTTGATCTAAATTATAACGTTCGAGTCTTTTCGAGTGTGTATTTTTCGAATGTACACTCGAAACTGCTCTAAGTACAAAATTCGTGTTTATGAGGCCTAGGCTTCAAAACTTGGCTAAAACATCAAGATCACGTGGGTCTATAGACCAACATGTCCTGATAATTAGAATGTTTTCAATCAAAATAGACACCTCTTGAGCTAAATTATAGCGTTCGAGTCTTTTCGAATGTGTATTATTTGAATGTACACTCGAAACTGCTCTAAGTAGAAAAATCTTGTTTATGTGACCTAGACTTCAAAATTTGGCTAAAATATCAAGATCATCTGGGTCTATAGACCAACATGTCCTGATCATTAGCATGTTTCCAATAAAAATAGACACCTCTTGAGCTAAATTATAGCGTTCGAGTCTTTTCGAGTGTGTATTTTACGAATGTACACTCGAAACTGCTCTAAGTAGAAAATTCTTGTTTATGAGTCCTAGGCTTCAAAACTTGGCTAAAATATCAACATCATGTGGGTCTATAGACAAACATGTCCTGATAATTAGCATGTTTTCAATGAAAATAGACATCTATTGAGCTAAATTATAACGTTCGAGTCTTTTCGAGTGTGTATTTTTTGAATGTACACTCGAATTTTCTCTAAGTAGACAAATCTTGTTTATGAGGCCTAGACTTCAAAATTTAGCTAAAATATCAAGATCATCTGGGTCTATAGACCAACATCTCCTGATCATTAGCATGTTTCCAATAAAAATAGACACCGGTTGACCTAAATTATAGCGTTCAAGTCTTTTCGAGTGTGTATTATTTGAATGTACACTCGAAACTGCTCTAAGTAGAAAAATCGTGTTTATGAGGCCTAGCCTTCAAAAATTGGCTAAAATATCAAGATCATCTGGGTCTATAGACCAACATGTCCTGATCATTAGCATGTTTCCAATAAAAATAGACACCTCTTGAGCTAAATTATAGCGTTCGAATCTTTTCGAGTGTGTATTTTACGAATGTACACTCGAAACTGCTCTAAGTAGAAAATTCGTGTTTATGAGGCCTAGCCTTCAAAACTTGGATAACATATCAAGATCATGTGGGTCTATAGACCAACATGTCCTGAATAATAGCATGTTTTCAATCAAAATAGACTCCTCTTGAGCTAAATTATAGCGTTCGAGTCTTTTCGAGTGTGTATTTTTCGAATGTACACTCGAAACTGCTCTAAGTAGACAAATCTTG
This sequence comes from Papaver somniferum, assembly GCF_003573695.1. NCBI lineage: Eukaryota > Viridiplantae > Streptophyta > Magnoliopsida > Ranunculales > Papaveraceae > Papaver > Papaver somniferum. Next base: position 201,987,537 of record NC_039366.1, on the reverse strand, counting down.
TTTATGAGGCATAGCATTAAAAAATTGGCTAACATATCAAGATCATGTGGGTCTATAGACCAACATATCCTGATCATTAGCATGTTTTCAATCAAAATAGACACCTCTTGAGCTAAATTACAGCGTTCGAGTCTTTTCGAGTGTGTATTTTTCGAATGTACACTCGAAACTGCTCTAAGTAGACAAATCTTGTTTATGAGGCCTATATTTCAATAATTTTCTAAAATATCAAGATCATGTGGGTCTATAGACCAACATATCCTGATCATTAGCATGTTTTCAATCAAAATAGACACCTCTTGAGCTAAATTACAGCGTTCGAGTCTTTTCGAGTGTGTATTTTTCGAATGTACACTCGAAACTGCTCTAAGTAGACAAATCTTGTTTATGAGGCCTAGATTTCAAAATTTTGCTAAAATATCAAGATCATGTGGGTCTATAGACAAACATGTCCTGATAATTAGCATGTTTTCAATGAAAATAGACATCTGTTGAGCTAAATTATAACGTTCGAGTCTTTTCGAGTGTGTATTTTTCGAATATACACTCGAATTTTCTCTAAGTAGACAAATCTTGTTTATGAGGCCTAGACTTCAAAATTTAGCTAAAATATCAAGATCATCTGGGTCTAAAGACCAACATCTCCTGATCATTAGCATGTTTCCAATAAAAATAGACACCGGTTGAGCTAAATTATAGCGTTCAAGTCTTTTCGAGTGTGTATTATTTGAATGTACACTCGAAACTGCTCTAAGTAGAAAATTCGTGTTTATGAGGCCTAGCCTTCAAAAATTGGCTAACATATCAAGATCATGTGGGTCTATAGACAAACATGTCCTGATAATTAACATGTTTTCAATCAAAATAGACATCTCTTGATCTAAATTATAACGTTCGAGTCTTTTCGAGTGTGTATTTTTCGAATGTACACTCGAAACTGCTCTACGTACAAAATTCGTGTTTATGAGGCCTAGGCTTCAAAACTTGGATAAAACATCAAGATCACGTGGGTCTATAGACCAACATGTCCTGATAATTAGAATGTTTTCAATCAAAATAGAAACCTCTTGAGCTAAATTATAGCGTTCGAGTCTTTTCGAATGTGTATTATTTGAATGTACACTCGAAACTGCTCTAAGTAGAAAAATCTTGTTTATGTGGCCTAGACTTCAAAATTTGGCTAACATATCAAGATCATCTGGGTCTATAGACCAACATGTCCTGATCATTAGCATGTTTCCACTAAAAATAGACACCTTTTGAGCTAAATTATAGCGTTCGAGTCTTTTCGAGTGTGTATTTTACGAATGTACACTCGAAACTGCTCTAAGTAGAAAATTCTTGTTTATGAGTCCTAGATTTGAAATTTTTGCTAAAATATCAAGATCATGCGGGTCTATAGACCAACATGTCCTGATCATTAGCATGTTTCCAATCAAAATAGACACCTCTTGAGCTAAATTATAGCGTTCGAGTCTTTTCGAGTGTGTATTTTTCGAATGTACACTCGAAACTGCTCTAAGTAGACAAATCTTGTTTATGAGGCATAGCCTTCAAAAATTGGCTAACATATCAAGATCATGTGGGTCTATAGACCAACATATCCTGATCATTAGCATGTTTTCAATCAAAATAGACACCTCTTGAGCTAAATTACAGAGTTCGAGTCTTTTCGAGTGTGTATTTTTCGAATGTACACTCGAAACTGCTCTAAGTAGACAAATCTTGTTTATGAGGCCTAGATTTGAAAATTTTGCTAAAATATCAAGATCATGCGGGTCTATAGACCAACATGTCCTGATCATTAGCATGTTTCCAATCAAAATAGACACCTCTTGAGCTAAATTACAGCGTTCGAGTCTTTTCGAGTGTGTATTTTTCGAATGTACACTCGAAACTGCTCTAAGTAGACAAATCTTGTTTATGAGGCATAGCCTTCAAAAATTGGCTAACATATCAAGATCATGTGGGTCTATAGACCAACATATCCTGATCATTAGCATGTTTTCAATCAAAATAGACACCTCTTGAGCTAAATTATAGCGTTCGAGTCTTTTCGAGTGTATATTTTTCGAATGTACACTCGAAACTGCTCTAAGTAGACAAATCTTGTTTATGAGGCCTAGATTTGAAAATTTTGCTAAAATATCAAGATCATGCGGGTCTATAGACCAACATGTCCTGATAATTAGAATGTTTTCAATCAAAATAGACACCTCTTGAGCTAAATTATAGCGTTCGAGTCTTTTCGAATGTGTATTATTTGAATGTACACTCGAAACTGCTCTAAGTAGAAAAATCTTGTTTATGTGGCCTAGACTTCAAAATTTGGCTAACATATCAAGATCATCTGGGTCTATAGACCAACATGTCCTGATCATTAGCATGTTTCCAATAAAAATAGACACCTTTTGAGCTAAATTATAGCGTTCGAGTCTTTTCGAGTGTGTATTTTACGAATGTACACTCGAAACTGCTCTAAGTAGAAAATTCTTGTTTATGAGTCCTAGATTTGAAATTTTTGCTAAAATATCAAGATCATGCGGGTCTATAGACCAACATGTCCTGATCATTAGCATGTTTCCAATCAAAATAGACACCTCTTGAGCTAAATTATAGCGTTCGAGTCTTTTCGAGTGTGTATTTTTCGAATGTACACTCGAAACTGCTCTAAGTAGACAAATCTTGTTTATGAGGCATAGCCTTAAAAAATTGGCTAACATATCAAGATCATGTGGGTCTATAGACCAACATATCCTGATCATTAACATGTTTTCAATCAAAATAGACACCTCTTGAGCTAAATTACAGCGTTCGAGTCTTTTCGAGTGTGTATTTTTCGAATGTACACTCGAAACTGCTCTAAGTAGACAAATCTTGTTTATGAGGCCTAGATTTCAATAATTTTCTAAAATATCAAGATCATGTGGGTCTATAGACCAACATGTCCTGATCATTAGCATGTTTCCAATCAAAATAGACACCTCTTGATCTAAATTATAGCGTTCGAGTCTTTTCGAGTGTGTATTTTTCGAATGTACACTCGAAACTGCTCTAAGTAGAAAATTCGTGTTTATGAGGCCTAGGCTTCAAAACTTGGCTAAAATATCAAGATCATGTGGGTCTATAGACAAACATGTCCTGAGAATTAACATGTTTTCAATCAAAATAAACATCTCTTGATCTAAATTATAACGTTCGAGTCTTTTCGAGTGTGTATTTTTCGAATGTACACTCGAAACTGCTCTAAGTACAAAATTCGTGTTTATGAGGCCTAGGCTTCAAAACTTGGCTAAAACATCAAGATCACGTGGGTCTATAGACCAACATGTCCTGATAATTAGAATGTTTTCAATCAAAATAGACACCTCTTGAGCTAAATTATAGCGTTCGAGTCTTTTCGAATGTGTATTATTTGAATGTACACTCGAAACTGCTCTAAGTAGAAAAATCTTGTTTATGTGACCTAGACTTCAAAATTTGGCTAAAATATCAAGATCATCTGGGTCTATAGACCAACATGTCCTGATCATTAGCATGTTTCCAATAAAAATAGACACCTCTTGAGCTAAATTATAGCGTTCGAGTCTTTTCGAGTGTGTATTTTACGAATGTACACTCGAAACTGCTCTAAGTAGAAAATTCTTGTTTATGAGTCCTAGGCTTCTAAACTTGGCTAAAATATCAAGATCATGTGGGTCTATAGACCAACATGTCCTGATCATTAGCATGTTTCCAATAAAAATAGACACCGGTTGAGCTAAATTATAGCGTTCAAGTCTTTTCGAGTGTGTTTTATTTGAATGTACACTCGAAACTGCTCTAAGTAGAAAATTCGTGTTTATGAGGCCTAGCCTTAAAAAATTGGCTAACATATCAAGATCATGTGGGTCTATAGACAAACATGTACTGATAATTAGCATGTTTTCAATCAAAATAGATATCTCTTGAGCTAAATTATAACGTTCGAGTCTTTTCGAGTGTGTGTTTTTCGAATGTACACTCGAAACTGCTCTAAGTACAAAATTCGAGTTTATGAGGCCTAGACTTCAAAACTTGGCTAAAATATCAAGATCATGTGGGTCTATAGACAAACATGTCCTGATAATTAGCATGTTTTCAATGAAAATAGACATTTGTTGAGCTAAATTATAACGCTCGAGTCTTTTCGAGTGTGTATTTTTCGAATGTACACTCGAATTTTCTCTAAGTAGACAAATCTTGTTTATGAGGCCTAGACTTCAAAATTTAGCTAAAATATCAAGATCATCTGGGTCTATAGACCAACATCTCCTGATCATTAGCATGTTTTCAATAAAAATAGACACCGGTTGAGCTAAATTATAGCGTTCAAGTCTTTTCGAGTGTGTATTATTTGAATGTACACTCGAAACTGCTCTAAGTAGAAAATTCGTGTTTATGAGGCCTAGCCTTCAAAAATTGGCTAACATATCAAGATCATGTGGGTCTATAGACCAACATATCCTGATCATTAGCATGTTTTCAATCAAAATAGACACCTCTTGAGCTAAATTACAGCGTTCGAGTCTTTTCGAGTGTGTATTTTTCGAATGTACACTCGAAACTGCTCTAAGTAGACAAATCTTGTTTATGAGGCCTATATTTCAATAATTTTCTAAAATATCAACATCATGCGGGTCTATAGACCAACATGTCCTGATCATTAGCATGTTTCCAATCAAAATAGACACCTCTTGAGCTAAATTATAGCGTTCGAGTCTTTTCGAGTGTGTATTTTTCGAATGTACACTCGAAACTGCTCGAAGTAGACAAATCTTGTTTATGAGGCATAGCCTTCAAAAATTGGCTAACATATCAAGATCATGTGGGTCTATAGACCAACATATCCTGATCATTAGCATGTTTTCAATCAAAATAGACACCTCTTGAGCTAAATTACAGCGTTCGAGTCTTTTCGAGTGTGTATTTTTCGAATGTACACTCGAAACTGCTCTAAGTAGACAAATCTTGTTTATGAGGCCTAGATTTCAAAATTTTGCTAAAATATCAAGATCATGTGGGTCTATAGACCAACATGTCCTGATCATTAGCATGTTTCCAATCAAAATAGACACCTCTTGAGCTAAATTATAGCGTTCGAGTCTTTTCGAGTGTGTATTTTTCGAATGTACACTCGAAACTGCTCTAAGTAGAAAATTCGTGTTTATGAGGCCTAGGCTTCAAAACTTGGGTAAAATATCAAGATCATGTGGGTCTATAGACAAACATGTCTTGAGAATTAACATGTTTTCAATCAAAATAGACATCTCTTGATCTAAATTATAACGTTCGAGTCTTTTCGAGTGTGTATTTTTCGAATGTACACTCGAAACTGCTCTAAGTACAAAATTCGTGTTTATGAGGCCTAGGCTTCAAAACTTGGCTAAAACATCAAGATCACGTGGGTCTATAGACCAACATGTCCTGATAATTAGAATGTTTTCAATCAAAATAGACACCTCTTGAGCTAAATTATAGCGTTCGAGTCTTTTCGAATGTGTATTATTTGAATGTACACTCGAAACTGCTCTAAGTAGAAAAATCTTGTTTATGTGGCCTAGACTTCAAAATTTGGCTAAAATATCAAGATCATCTGGGTCTATAGACCAACATGTCCTGATCATTAGCATGTTTCCAATAAAAATAGACACCTCTTGAGCTAAATTATAGCGTTCGAGTCTTTTCGAGTGTGTATTTTACGAATGTACACTCAAAACTGCTCTAAGTAGAAAATTCTTGTTTATGAGTCCTAGGCTTCAAAACTTGGCTAAAATATCAACATCATGTGGGTCTATAGACAAACATGTCCTGATAATTAGCATGTTTTCAATGAAAATAGACATCTATTGAGCTAAATTATAACGTTCGAGTCTTTTCGAGTGTGTATTTTTTGAATGTACACTCGAATTTTCTCTAAGTAGACAAATCTTGTTTATGAGGCCTAGACTTCAAAATTTAGCTAAAATATCAAGATCATCTGGGTCTATAGACCAACATCTCCTGATCATTAGCATGTTTCCAATAAAAATAGACACCGGTTGAGCTAAATTATAGCGTTCAAGTCTTTTCGAGTGTGTATTATTTTAATGTACACTCGAAACTGCTCTAAGTAGAAAAATCGTGTTTATGAGGCCTAGCCTTCAAAAATTGGCTAAAATATCAAGATCATCTGGGTCTATAGACCAACATGTCCTGATCATTAGCATGTTTCCAATAAAAATAGACACCTCTTGAGCTAAATTATAGCGTTCGAATCTTTTCGAGTGTGTATTTTACGAATGTACACTCGAAACTGCTCTAAGTAGAAAATTCGTGTTTATGAGGCCTAGCCTTCAAAACTTGGATAACATATCAAGATCATGTGGGTCTATAGACCAACATGTCCTGAATAATAGCATGTTTTCAATCAAAATAGACTCCTCTTGAGCTAAATTATAGCGTTCGAGTCTTTTCGAGTGTGTATTTTTCGAATGTACACTCGAAACTGCTCTAAGTAGACAAATCTTGTTTATGAGGCATAGCCTTAAAAAATTGGCTAACATATCAAGATCATGTGGGTCTATAGACCAACATATCCTGATCATTAGCATGTTTTCAATCAAAATAGACACCTCTTGAGCTAAATTACAGCGTTCGAGTCTTTTCGAGTGTGTATTTTTCGAATGTACACTCGAAACTGCTCTAAGTAGACAAATCTTGATTATGAGGCCTATATTTCAATAATTTTCTAAAATATCAAGATCATGTGGGTCTATAGACCAACATATCCTGATCATTAGCATGTTTTCAATCAAAATAGACACCTCTTGAGCTAAATTACAGCGTTCGAGTCTTTTCGAGTGTGTATTTTTCGAATGTACACTCGAAACTGCTCTAAGTAGACAAATCTTGTTTATGAGGCCTAGATTTCAAAATTTTGCTAAAATATCAAGATCATGTGGGTCTATAGACAAACATGTCCTGATAATTAGCATGTTTTCAATGAAAATAGACATCTGTTGAGCTAAATTATAACGTTCGAGTCTTTTCGAGTGTGTATTTTTCGAATATACACTCGAATTTTCTCTAAGTAGACAAATCTTGTTTATGAGGCCTAGACTTCAAAATTTAGCTAAAATATCAAGATCATCTGGGTCTATAGACCAACATCTCCTGATCATTAGCATGTTTCCAATAAAAATAGACACCGGTTGAGCTAAATTATAACGTTCAAGTCTTTTCGAGTGTGTATTATTTGAATGTACACTCGAAACTGCTCTAAGTAGAAAATTCGTGTTTATGAGGCCTAGCCTTCAAAAATTGGCTAACATATCAAGATCATGTGGGTCTATAGACAAACATGTCCTGATAATTAACATGTTTTCAATCAAAATAGACATCTCTTGATCTAAATTATAACGTTCGAGTCTTTTCGAGTGTGTATTTTTCGAATGTACACTCGAAACTGCTCTAAGTACAAAATTCGTGTTTATGAGGCCTAGGCTTCAAAACTTGGCTAAAACATCAAGATCACGTGGGTCTATAGACCAACATGTCCTGATAATTAGAATGTTTTCAATCAAAATAGACACCTCTTGAGCTAAATTATAGCGTTCGAGTCTTTTCGAATGTGTATTATTTGAATGTACACTCGAAACTGCTCTAAGTAGAAAAATCTTGTTTATGTGGCCTAGACTTCAAAATTTTGCTAACATATCAAGATCATCTGGGTCTATAGACCAACATGTCCTGATCATTAGCATGTTTCCAATAAAAATAGACACCTTTTGAGCTAAATTATAGCGTTCGAGTCTTTTCGAGTGTGTATTTTACGAATGTACACTCGAAACTGCTCTAAGTAGAAAATTCTTGTTTATGAGTCCTAGATTTGAAATTTTTGCTAAAATATCAAGATCATGCGGGTCTATAGACCAACATGTCCTGATCATTAGCATGTTTCCAATCAAAATAGACACCTCTTGAGCTAAATTATAGCGTTCGAGTCTTTTCGAGTGTGTATTTTTCGAATGTACACTCGAAACTGCTCTAAGTAGACAAATCTTGTTTATGAGGCATAGCCTTCAAAAATTGGCTAACATATCAAGATCATGTGGGTTTATAGACCAACATATCCTGATCATTAGCATGTTTTCAATCAAAATAGACACCTCTTGAGCTAAATTACAGCGTTCGAGTCTTTTCGAGTGTGTATTTTTCGAATGTACACTCGAAACTGCTCTAAGTAGACAAATCTTGTTTATGAGGCCTAGATTTCAAAATTTTGCTAAAATATCAAGATCATGTGGGTCTATAGGCCAACATGTCCTAATAGGTAGCATGTTTTCAATCAAAATAGACACCTATTGAGCTAAATTATAGCGTTCGAGCCTTTTCGAGTGTGTATTTTTCGAATGTACGCTCGAAACTTCTCCAAGTAGAAAATTCGTGTTTATGGGTCCTAGGCTTCAAAATTAGCTAAAATATAAAAATCATGTGGGTCTATAGACCAACATGTCCTGATAATTAACATGTTTTCAATAAAAATAGACACCTCTTGAGCTAAATTATAACGTTCGAGTCTTTTCGAGTGTGTATTTTTCGAATGTACACTCGAAACTGCTCTAAGTAGAAAAATCTTGTTTATGAGGCCTAGACTTCAAAATTTGGATAAAATATCAAGATCATGTGGGTATATAGACCAACATGTCCTGATCAATAGAAAGTTTCCAATCAAAGTAGACACCTCTTGAGCTAAATTATAGCGTTCGAGTCTTTTCGAGTGTGTATTTTTCGAATGTACACTCGAAACTGCTGTAAGGAGACAAATCTTGTTTATGAGGCCTAGACTTCAAAATTTGGCTAATATATCAAGATCATGTGGGTATATAGACAAACATGTCTTTATCATTAGCATGTTTTCAATCAAAATAGACACCTCTTGAGCTAAATTATAGCGTTCGAGTCTTTTCGAGTGTGTATTTTTCGAATGTACACTCGAAACTGCTCTAAGTAGACAAATCTTGTTTATGAGGCCTAGACTTCAAAATTTGGCTAAAAAATCAAGATCATGTGGGTCTATAGACCAACATGTCTTTATCATTAGCATGTTTCCAATCAAAATAGATACCTCTTGAGCTAAATTATAGCGTTCGATTCTTTTCGAGTGTGTATTATTCGAATGTACGCTCGAAACTTCTCTAAGTAGAAAATTCGTGTTTATGAGGCCTAGGCTTCAAAACTTGGCTAAAATATCAAAATCATGTGGGTCTATAGACCAACATGTCCTGATAATTAGCATGTTTTCAATCAAAATAGACATCTAGTGAGCTAAGTTATAGCGTTCGAGTCTTTTCGAGTGTGTATTTTTCGAATGTACACTCGAAACTGCTCTAAGTAGATTAATCTTGTTTATGAGGCCTAAACTTCAAAAATTAGCTAAAATATCAAGATCATATGGGTCTATAGACCAACATGTCCTGATAATTAGCATGTTTCCAATAAAAATAGACACCGGTTGAGCTAAATTATAGCGTTCAAGTCTTTTCGAGTGTGTATTATTTGAATGTACACTCGAAACTGCTCTAAGTAGAAAATTCGTGTTTATGAGGCCTAGCCTTCAAAAATTGGCTAACATATCAAGATCATGTGGGTCTATAGACCGACATGTCCTGATCATTAGCATGTTTTCAATCAAAATAGACACCTCTTGAGCTAAATTACAGCGTTCGAGTCTTTTCGAGTGTGTATTTTTCGAATGTACACTCGAAACTGCTCTAAGTAGACAAATCTTGTTTATGAGGCCTAGATTTCAAAATTTTGCTAAAATATCACGATCATCTGGGTCTGTAGACCAACATGTCCTGATCATTAGCATGTTTCCAATCAAAATAGACACCTCTTGAGCTAAATTATAGCGTTCGAGTCTTTTCGAGTGTGTATTTTTCGAATGTACACTCGAAACTGCTCTAAGTAGAAAATTCGTGTTTATGAGGCCTAGGCTTCAAAACTTGGCTAAAATATCAAGATCATATGGGTCTATAGATAAACATGTCCTGATAATTAGCATGTTTTCAATCAAAATAGACATCTCTTGAGCTAAATTATAACGTTCGAGTCTTTTCGAGTGTGTATTTTTCGAATGTACACTCGAAACTGCTCTAAGTAGACAAATCTTGTTTATGAGGCCTAAACTTCAAAATTTAGCTAAAATATCAAGATCATCTGGGTCTATAGACCAACATGTCCTGATCATTATCATGTTTCCAATAAAAATAGACACCGGTTGAGTTAAATTATAGCGTTCAAGTCTTTTCGAGTGTGTATTATTTGAATGTACACTCGAAACTGCTCTAAGTAGAAAATTCGTGTTTATGAGGCCTAGCCTTCAAAAATTGGCTAACATATCAAGATCATGTGGGTCTATAGACCAACATATCCTGATCATTAGCATGTTTTCAATCAAAATAGACACCTCTTGAGCTAAATTACAGCGTTCGAGTCTTTTCGAGTGTGTATTTTTCGAATGTACACTCGAAACTGCTCTAAGTAGAAAAATCTTGTTTATGAGGCCTAGATTTCAAAATTTTGCTAAAATATCAAGATCATGTGGGTCTATAGACCAACATGTCCTGATCATTAGCATGTTTCCAATCAAAATAGACACCTCTTGAGCTAAATTATAGCGTTCGAGTCTTTTCGAGTGTGTATTTTTCGAATGTACACTCGAAACTGCTTTAAGTAGACAAATCTTGTTTATGAGGCCTAGATTTCAAAATTTTGCTAAAATATCAAGATCATCTGGGTCTATAGACCAACATGTCCTGATCATTAGCATGTTTCCAATAAAAATAGAAACCTGTTGAGTTAAATTATAGCGTTCGAGTCTTTTCGAGTGTGTATTATTCGAATGTACACTCGAAAATGCTCTAAGTAGAAAATTTGTGTTTATGAGGCCTAGGCTTCAAAACTTGGCTAAAATATCAAGATCATGTGGGTCTATAGACCAACATGTCCTGATAATTAGCATGTTTTCATTCAAAATAGACACCTCTTGAGCTAAATTATAGCGTTCGAGTCTTTTCGAGTGTGTATTTTTCGAATGTACACTCGAAACTGCTCTAAGTAGACAAATCTTGTTTATGAGGCCTAGATTTCAAAATTTTGCTAAAATATCAAGATCATCTGGGTCTACAGACCAACATGTCCTGATCATTAGCATGTTTCCAATAAAAATAGACACCGGTTGAGCTAAATTATAGCGTTCGAGTCTTTTCGAGTGTGTATTATTTGAATGTACACTCGAAACTGCTCTAAGTAGAAAATTCGTGTTTATGAGGCCTAGCCTTCAAAACTAGGCTAACATATCAAGATCATGTGGGTTTATAGACCCACATGTCCTGATCAATAGCATGTTTACAATGAAAATAGACACCTCTTGAGCTAAATTATAGCGTTCGAGTCTTTTCGAGTGTGTATTTTTCGAATGTACACTCGAAACTGCTCTAAGTAGACAAATCTTGTTTATGAGGCCTAGATTTCAAAATTTTGCTAAAATATAAAGATCATCTGGGTCTATAGACCAACATTTCCTGATCATTAGCATGTTTCCAATAAAAATAGACACCGGTTGAGCTAAATTATAGCGTTCGAGTCTTTTCGAGTGTGTATTATTTGAATGTACACTTGAAACTGCTCTAATTAGAAAAATCTTGTTTATGTGGCCTAGACTTCAAAATTTGGCTAAATATCAAGATCATGTGGGTCTATAGACCGACATGTCCTGATCAATAGCATGTTTCCAATCAAAATAGACACCTCTTGAGCTAAATTATAGCGTTCGAGTCTTTTCGAGTGTGTATTTTTCGAATGTACACTCGAAACTGCTCTAAGTAGAAAATTCGTGTTTATGAGGCCTAGGCTTCAAAACTTGGCTAAAATTTCAAGATCATGTGGGTCTATAGACCAACATGTCCTGATCATTAGCATGTTTCCAATCAAAATAGACACCTCTTGAGCTAAATTATAGCGTTCGAGTCTTTTCGAGTGTGTATTTTTCGAATGTACACTCGAAACTGCTCTAAGTAGAAAATTCGTGTTTATGAGGCCTAGGCTTCAAAACTTGGCTAAAATATCAAGATCATGTGGGTCTATAGACCAACATGTCCTGATAATTAGCATGTTTCAATCAAAATAGACATCGGTTGAGCTAAATTATAGCGTTCGAGTCTTTTCGAGTGTGTATTATTCGAATGTACACTCGAAACTGCTCTAAGTAGAAAATTCGTGTTTATGAGGCCTAGGCTTCAAAACTTGGCTAAAATATCAAGATCATGTGGGTCTATATACCAACATGTCCTGATCAATAGCATGTTTTCAATCAAAATAGACACCTCTTGAGCTAAATTATAGCGTTCGAGTCTTTTCGAGTGTGTATTTTTCGAATGTACACTCGAAACTGCTCTAAGTAGAAAAATCTTGTTTATGTGGCCTAGACTTCAAAATTTGGCTAAAATATCAAGATCATGTGGGTCTATACACCAACATGTCCTGATCATTAGCATGTTTCCAATCAAAATAGACACCTCTTGAGCTAAATTATAGCGTTCGAGTCTTTTCGAGTGTGTATTTTTCGAATGTACACTCGAAACTGCTCTAAGTAGACAAATCTTGTTTATGAGGCATAGCCTTCAAAAATTGGCTAACATATCAAGATCATGTGGGTCTATAGACCAACATATCCTGATCATTAGCATGTTTTCAATAAAAATAGACACCTCTTGAGCTAAATTACAGCGTTCGGGTCTTTTCGAGTGTGTATTTTTCGAATGTACACTCGAAACTGCTCTAAGTAGACAAATCTTGTTTATGAGGCCTAGATTTCAAAATTTTGCTAAAATATCAAGATCATGTGGGTCTATAGACCAACATGTCCTGATCATTAGCATGTTTCCAATCAAAATAGACACCTCTTGAGCTAAATTATAGCGTTCGAGTCTTTTCGAGTGTGTATTTTTCGAATGTACACTCGAAACTGCTCTAAGTAGAAAATTCGTGTTTATGAGGCCTAGGCTTCAAAACTTGGGTAAAATATCAAGATCATGTGGGTCTATAGACAAACATGTCCTGAGAATTAACATGTTTTCAATCAAAATAGACATCTCTTGATCTAAATTATAACGTTCGAGTCTTTTCGAGTGTGTATTTTTCGAATGTACACTCGAAACTGCTCTAAGTACAAAATTCGTGTTTATGAGGCCTAGGCTTCAAAACTTGGCTAAAACATCAAGATCACGTGGGTCTATAGACCAACATGTCCTGATAATTAGAATGTTTTCAATCAAAATAGACACCTCTTGAGCTAAATTATAGCGTTCGAGTCTTTTCGAATGTGTATTATTTGAATGTACACTCGAAACTGCTCTAAGTAGAAAAATCTTGTTTCTGTGGCCTAGACTTCAAAATTTGGCTAAAATATCAAGATCATCTGGGTCTATAGACCAACATGTCCTGATCATTAGCATGTTTCCAATAAAAATAGACACCTCTTGAGATAAATTATAGCGTTCGAGTCTTTTCGAGTGTGTATTTTACGAATGTACACTCGAAACTGCTCTAAGTAGAAAATTCTTGTTTATGAGTCCTAGGCTTCAAAACTTGGCTAAAATATCAAGATCATGTGGGTCTATAGACAAACATGTCCTGATAATTAGCATGTTTTCAATGAAAATAGACATCTATTGAGCTAAATTATAACGTTCGAGTCTTTTCGAGTGTGTATTTTTTGAATGTACACTCGAATTTTCTCTAAGTAGACAAATCTTGTTTATGAGGCCTAGACTTCAAAATTTAGCTAAAATATCAAGATCATCTGGGTCTATAGACCAACATCTCCTGATCATTTGCATGTTTCCAATAAAAATAGACACCGGTTGAGCTAAATTATAGCGTTCAAGTCTTTTCGAGTGTGTATTATTTGAATGTACACTCGAAACTGCTCTAAGTAGAAAAATCGTGTTTATGAGGCCTAGCCTTCAAAAATTGGCTAACATATCAAGATCATGTGGGTTTATAGACCAACATGTCCTGATCATTAGCATGTTTTCAATCAAAATAGACACCTCTTGAGCTAAATTACAGCGTTCGAGTCTTTTCGAGTGTGTATTTTTCGAATGTACACTCGAAACTGCTCTAAGTAGACGAATCTTGTTTATGAGGCCTAGATTTCAATAATTTTCTAAAATATCAAGATCATGTGGGTCTATAGACCAACATGTCCTGATCATTAGCATGTTTCCAATCAAAATAGACACCTCTTGATCTAAATTATAGCGTTCGAGTCTTTTCGAGTGTGTATTATTTGAATGTACACTCGAAACTGCTCTAAGTAGAAAAATCTTGTTTATGTGGCCTAGACTTCAAAATTTGGCTAAAACATCAAGATCATCTGAGTCTATAGACCAACATGTCCTGATCATTAGCATGTTTCCAATAAAAATAGACACCGGTTGAGCTAAATTATAGCGTTCAAGTCTTTTCGAGTGTGTATTATTTGAATGTACACTCGAAACTGCTCTAAGTAGAAAATTCGTGTTTATGAGGCCTAGCATTAAAAAATTGGCTAACATATCAAGATCATGTGGGTCTATAGACCAACATGTCCTGATCATTAGCATGTTTTCAATCAAAATAGACACCTCTTGAGCTAAATTACAGCGTTCGAGTCTTTTCGAGTGTGTATTTTTCGAATGTACACTCGAAACTGCTCTAAGTAGACAAATCTTGTTTATGAGGCATAGCCTTCAAAAATTGGCTAACATATCAAGATCATGTGGGTCTATAGACCAACATATCCTGATCATTAGCATGTTTTCAATCAAAATAGACACCTCTTGAGCTAAATTATAGCGTTCGAGTCTTTTCGAGTGTATATTTTTCGAATGTACACTCGAAACTGCTCTAAGTAGACAAATCTTGTTTATGAGGCCTAGATTTGAAAATTTTGCTAAAATATCAAGATCATG